>NC_057393.1:39799689-39995806 GCF_019320065.1 Cervus canadensis | reverse complement strand
CATATATATGGAATTTAGAAAGATGGTAACAACAACCCTATATGCAAAACAGAAAAAGAGACACAGAAATACAGAACAGACTATTGAACTCTGTGGGAGAATGTGAGGGTGGGATGTTTCAAAAGAACAGCATGTATACTATCTATGGTGAAACAGATCCCCAGCCCAGGTGGGATGCATGAGACAAGTGCTCGGGCCTGGTGCACTGGGAAGACACAGAGGAATCGGGTGGAGAGGGAGGTGGGAGGGGGAATCGGGATGGGGAATACGTGTAAATCTATGGCTGATTCATGTCAATGTATGACAAAACCCACTGAAATGTTGTGAAGTAATTAGCCTCCAACTAATAAAAAATTAAAAAAAAAAAAATTTATGTGTATGGTCATGTGAAATGAAACACTGTAAATTTGGGAGTCATGTTAAGAAAAAATCTATATGATAAGTACAATGCCATTGAATAATAATTATAAAGACTGGATAATATATTTAATATTTATATATCTCAATGGTAGAAAAGTTCTACAATTACTTCCACATTAAGAATGATAACTAAAATATGTAGCATATTCATATTAACAGATGAAATTTCATATTCACTTTTTATATACCTATTGTGAAGTCATTTGTAAACACAAAAGACTGTTTTGACAATGTTATCTTGTCAGAACATTTTAAATTATTATAAAAGGAAAAAACATGGTTTGATGATCTTTTCACCTACTTGAACCAGATATGAAAAGAATAAAATTCTAAAATAAAGAGAGGTGAATTTTAAAAACTCTCAACAGTTAAACATAGAGTTCACTGAATTATGTTGAGACAAATTAAGCAAAATAATTAACCATTGCCTTTGTTTTTATTGCAAATAGGCAGTTTTTCTTACTTTTATGTAAGAAATAAAGAATAAGTCAATGAACACCACCACAAAAGAAACTTCTGATAATTATAGTGGTTAAAAATAGTTGATTATTGGCTTCATGTTAGGGATAAATAGAAATTTTATAATCTAACCCATGATTCAGAAAATTTATGCCATATGTCAATGATTAAACAAGAAATTATCCAGGCAAGGAATGTTAAAATCTTTCTTAACTAGTCATAAACTTACTATTGAGCAGGCTAAATAAAATTTCAGGATAATAAGTATTAGAAAATCCAACAGTATTACTTCAAAGGCAACAAGAATTTTCAAACCATAAACTGATTTCTTACTAAGAACCAAGACAATGGTTAGACAACAGATGTACCATGTAAATGACAAGAAAAGAATTATGGACGGATTATGGTGGATCAACAACAGATGTCTAATAAATACTTATTGAACTAAATTTTTTGTATGTGTCTATGTGCATTAGTGCGTTGAGAATGAAAGTTTGAAGAGAGGTGAGTGTGAGCTTTTTCATTTTATCATTCTGAAGTAATGGTCCTGCAGGGAATTTAAACACCTTGAGATAATCAAGATATCAAGTCCTTAGTTTAAAACTTCCTTTTACTATTTACTTTTAAATTGTTTCCCTCTTTTTTACATTGGTTTATGAGAACACTAATGACTCAAGTATATGATCACTGAACTCAAAGAGGAAGCAGACCATGAAAGGGCTTCCATCTGCCTGTCCTGGCGTGTGCATACCGGTGTGCTATCTTGAACTTTATGAATTTAAAATTCCTAGCCACTTCCAAGTGAATTGCTCAAAAGTTCATTTTAACAAATTAGGCTATCAGTACTTGACCTAGCAAAACTGGAAGGATGTAAGGATTATTTATTCCAAACTTTCAGAGAAAGCAGTCAACTGGAATTATTTATGAGAGAGAAGAGGCAAATTCCTTAAATTCCTACATTGAAATGAATATAATACTCAATATATCATTCTCAAATGAGAATGAGCTAGTTTCATTAAAAACATTATTGTTAATGAAAATAATTACTAGGTATTTCTCTTGCTGCTGTAACCAACTACCACGAATGTCTCCAAAAGCCAAAGTATATTTATCAATACACTCCCTAATCCCAACATCCGCAAAACATTTCTGGAATTTCTTGGCATAATCTCCATTTCAGATTTTGTGACATTGAAGAAAATTTTTCTTATTATTTTCCAACCATATTTTATTTATGACCCAAAACTAGCTGCCCCTGACTTGGAAAACTCCACTTTACTCAGTCATCAGTCAAGACTGAGTGCTTATCTTGCAGTACCAAAGAGTGATGACCTACTACCTCATAAGGTAACATGCATGTGTGCACGCGTGCTAGGTTGCTTCAGTCATGTCAGACTCTTTGCAACCAGTGGACTGTAGCCCACCAGGCTCCTCTGTCCATGAGATTCTCCATGCAAGAATATACTAGAGTAGGTTGCCATGCCCTCATCCAAGGGATCTTCCCAGCCCAGGCATTGGCAGGTGAGTTCTTTACCACTAGCGCCAGCTTGGAAGACCCATAAGGTAACATAAGAGTAGGCAAAACTACCATTGTGAAAGAATTCCTGGTGAAAATGTTTGAGGAGGTAGCATCACTATAAGTCCTCCATTAACTAATATTAAAGGTAAGCTAAGTAAATTTTAAAAAATTGTGTAGGTACACATCATAACTAGTTGGATTACAGTTTTACATCATTATAAATATATCCCTATACATTTATGAGAACTTCATGTATTTTTAAAAGTCTACACATACAAAGATCAACAGATAATAAAAGCATTCATTTAACACACATGCAGTATCTAGCATTCTGCTAGGCTTCAGAATGCAAGAATAAAGTCATACTCCTTGGCTATCAAAAAGTGCCATACTAATAGCATCAATCATGCATTAAGATATGCTTATTCA
This sequence comes from Cervus canadensis, assembly GCF_019320065.1. NCBI lineage: Eukaryota > Metazoa > Chordata > Mammalia > Artiodactyla > Cervidae > Cervus > Cervus canadensis. The sequence goes on along the minus strand of NC_057393.1, from coordinate 39,992,979 downwards.
GGATCATTAATAAGGAGGGTGAACTGATACACCTGAATGTATGGCATAAGATACTGGCAGCACTGAATGATTAGATTCAGTGTATTCAATTAATAGTTTGTATTCAGTATGAAAAATCCCATATCATGCTCCCATGCATACTGAATCACAAGAACAAGTTAGAGCTTTTGTCATATAGTTGAAGCTTGATACTATTTCATCTCCTAAAACTTGGTCCCATGTATATCAAAATTAAAAAAGCCCATCATGTAAAGATATATTTGAAAAATAACTAAGGTGTCTACTTAATTTTTTTCATAATACAAATAGGAGAACTAAAAAAATAATCTAGAGGAGAAAAATGGAAGGGAGTGAAAAAGCAGTGTAGGAGAGATGAATTTAAAGGGGTAGAGAAATGTCACTCTAGAGTGTTATAGTCAACTGAACAACTGATTTACAAAATCAGTGAATGTTTGGCCCTCAAAGAACCTTAATTGTTCAGTCGCTAACTCGTATCTGACCTTTTGTGACCCCATGGATTATAGCACATCATAATTCCCTGTCCTTCACTATCTCCCAGAGTTTGCTCAAACACACGTCCATTGAGTCAGTGATGCTGTCTGATCATCTCATCCTCTGTCCCCTCCTTCTCCTTTTGCCTTCAATCTTTCCCAACATTAGGGTCTTTCCAACGAGTCAGCTCTTTGCATCAGGAGGCCAAAGCACTGAAGCTTTGGCTTCAGCATCAGTCCTTCTAAGGAATATCAAGGTTGATTTCCTTTAGGATTGATTGGTTTGCTCTCCTTGCAGCCCAAGGGACTCTCAAGAGTCTTCTCCAGCACCACAGTTTGAAACTATCAATTCTTTGGCACTCAGTCTTCTTTATGTTCCAGCTCTCACATCCATACATGATTACTGGAAGAACCATAGTTTTGACAATATGGACCTTTGTCAGCAAAGTGAAGTTTCTGCTTCTTAATATGCTGTCTAGGTTTGTCATAGCTTTCCTGCAAGGAGAAAGCATCTTTTATCTTCATGGCTACAGTCACCTTCTGCAGTGATTTTGCATCCCAAGGAAATAAAATCTGTCAGTGCTTCCCCTTTCCCCTATTTGCCATGGAATGATGGGACTGGGTTCCATAATCTTAGTTTTTTTAATGTTGAGTTACAAGCCAGCTTTTTCACCTTCATCAAGAGGCTCTTCAGGTCCTTTTCACTTTTGCCATTAGAGTGGTGTCATCTGCATATCTGAGATAAGATATGCAGATATGAGGTGAGAACATTAAACATCATTTATCCCAATCCTATCATGTCATGCTTAAGGAGACTGAGGCCCAGAAAAAGAAATGGTGGTTTGTTTTGTTTGTATAATCTCAAATTGAAATCCGGTTTTTAAACTTCTCCATGGATTAAAACATTATCAGATTTAAAAACAACTAATATTGAAACTTTTGATGAAAGTAAAAGAGAGAGAAAAAAGTTGGCTTAAAACTCAACATTCAGAAAACTAAGATCAGGGCATCCAGTCCCATTACTTCATGGCAAATAGATGGGGAACAATGGAAACAGTGACAGACTTTATTTTCTTGGGCTCCAAAATCACTGTGGATTGTGACTGCAGCCAAGAAATTAAAAGATGCTTGCTCCTTGGAAGAAAAGCTATGACCAACCTAGACAGCATATTAAAAAGCAGAGACATTACTTTACTGACAAAGGTCCATATAGTCAAAGTTGTGACTTTTCTGGTAGTCATGTATGGATGTGAGAGTTGAACCATAAAGAAAGTTGAATGCTGAAGAATTAATTCATTTGAACTGTGGTGTTGGAGAAGACTCTTCAGAGTCCCTTGGACAGCAAGGAGATCAAATCAGTCAATCATAAAGGAAATCAACCCTGAATATTCATTGGAAGGACTGATGCTGAAGCTGAAGCTCCAATACTTTGGCCACTTGATGAGAAAAACTGACTCATTGGAAAAGATGCTGATGCTGGGAAACACTGAAGGCAGGAGGAAAAGGTGATGACATTTGAGATGGTTGTATGGCATCACTGATTTGATGGACATGAGTTTGAGCAGGCTCCAGGAGTTGGTGATGGACAAGGAGGCCTGGTGTGCTGCAGTCAATGGGGTTGTAAAGAGTCAGACATGACTGAGTGCCTTAACTGAACTAAATACTGAAACTTACTATTGTTAGAGTTGGTACTAAACTCATGAGCTGCTTCAGAATATTAATGTATCCAAATAACAGTGTCTTTAAATTCCATTCCTCCCTCATTATAATATCTACAGTCACACCCAAACCACCCATCTAACCTCACGCCCACACACACAATTCCCAAACTTTCTTTTTTTTTGTTTTTGCTATTTTGCTATTGGTTGTTGCTTTAGATATACCTTTTTGCAAATGGAAGAAAAGCCTTGCCTACGTTTCTGCTATATTTCATTTAGTGATTGTATTGTATAAGTAGAATTGCTTATAGAAATAAAAATTATTTGTTTGTAAAAGTTCAAAGAATCATTCAGCTGGTCATCAAAAATACAGCAGTGTGCTTTTCTTTAATGACAGTGCAGTGATGGAAGAGGATAAGCAGAGAATTCTTTTTTCCTTTGGTACCTGATTTTTCTCCCTTCAACATAATGTAGGTACATAATAGGTGATGAGATAGTTGAAGCTAAAGAGAGCGCTAAATTGAAGAAGTCTTAGTTTCTCATAGTTGTCCACAGTGTGTGATCAGGCACACTGGAGATTTTATCATTCAATTAATTCATTCATTCAAGAAATATTATTTGGGGCAATGTAAGGTGGTAGAGATAGTATAACACTCAAGAAACTCAAGTTTAATGGATAAAAAAGACAAACTAAGCATAATCTTAAAAAAATTGAATCCTGGTTTAAATACAGGCCTTTTTCTTTCCTCCCCCAAAATCCAGTGTGTTCAGGAAAGGTGCAAGCTTGTTAACTAAGGTGTTTGTAAACAACAATGAGATATTTTTCTCTCACTCACCCACATTAACATTTTCTAAACATGATTCTGACATCTATACCCTATGAACTCATGTTCAAATAATTCACATTTCAAACAGCAATCACCACCCTCCCCAATCCCCCAACACACACACTTGTTCTCTTACAGAATCATTTTGGATTAGATCTTAGACTGAGAAGTGATCTTGGATTTCTACAGTTCAACGGTCTCATTTTACAGAGGGGAAAAATGAAGCCCAGATAGATGGGCACTTGCCCAAAGTAACCATTTAGAAGCTAATATTCAGAATTCTACATAGAATTCTCATTATTCTAATTCAATTTAAGAGTTTGTTCAGTTTCTCCATGGAAAATACACACCCATAAGTTCCTCTTTCTCAAATCAGGAACTCTTGCTACATTGAACCCAGAAGGCAATGGCTTAACAACTGAGCCCCAGGGGTCAGCTGTACCTCTCCCTAATTGCATAATCTCTTCATGCCTGATGTCCTCAGGTTACAAGGGACCACAAAGTACTAAATAAAGATAGAGAACTACTCTACCTAAGTAAGCACAGACTGTTGGTCCATGTTTACCACTTATGATTAAAGAAAAGTCAAAATATCAAAATAAATCTTTCAGTAAAAATCAAAGTGATAAATTTTTATCAAAATTTTAAAAATCCTTTTGGAAGCCTAAAGAAGGAAAGTATTCCCCCCATTATATCCCCCCCATTCCTCCCTTATAAAGAAATCTTTCAGAAGATACAGAAAAGTCAATTGACACAGATGGTAGGATCTGAGAACCACCTAGGGAACTCTGGTCTATCCATGGACTATCAGTCATACTTACTTATAAAAATTCAGATTTTATATCTTATTTTGTTAATGACAGCATTGGGCATCCAGATTTTGAGAGTTTGAGACTGGGTTCAAATGAAAACTTCTAATGCTTGTGATCATAAGGCACATCCATTTTTAAAAAATTAAAGTATTTAGAATTAGAAGGGATCCTGGGAAAAAAATGTGTAAGATACTGATTGGTTTTGGAGTCAGTATTTCATCCTTCTAGGTAGCTAATTTCACAGCTTTAGAAAGTAATTTTTAGGAGATGGTGGTACAAATAGAGAGAATAGCATTGAAACAAATACATTACCATAGGTAAAACAGATAGCCAGTGGGAATTTGCTGTATTGTATTGTATGCAGGGAGCTCAAATCTTGTGCTCTGTGACAACCTAGAAGGGTGGGATCGGGTAAGCGGTGGGAGGGAGGTTCAAAAGGGAGTGGACATATGCATGCCTAAGGCTTATTCATGTTGATGTATGGCAGAAACCAACACAATATTATAAAGCAATTATCCTCCAATTAAAAATAAATACATTAAAAAAATAAAGACACATTCAGCTTGCAAAGAAAGAAACTTTTTTTTTTTTTAATCTCCCTGGTCTTCTTCTATATAGTAGAGATAATAATACTACATTGTTTTAAGCATTATTAGCTAGACATGTAAAATATCTAGCACATAAAAAACAATAACAAATTGGAGCTATTTCTATTTACTTTAGTTTTAAATTCCTAACTGGCCATGTGCTTGAAGAAAGGATAACAGCAAGGGAATGAAAGGGAAATAAACCTTAGCAATAAATGCCAGACATGTGACAAATGCAAGTTAAGCCACAGCAGTAGCTGTTTCCTTTCACTAACCACTGATCATATGCCAGCAATTTATTAGGAGCTTTAATACATTATTTTATTTAATCTCCCCAAATGCCCTGATGAGATAGGAATTATCACCTCCTTTGCATAGAAAAGGAATCAGGGAGTCAGAGAAGTTAAGTAATGTGCCCAAGGACACATAGATAATAAGCAACAGAGCCAAAGTAGGAAGAAGGGCAGAAGAAATGACCTGAAGTTGCTCTTAAGCTTAATTATACATAAAAAAAAAGTATTTCAGAAGCAAATAGAAGATAAATGCAACAGACACATACACATCTTCCCAGTATGAGCTCCTTAAGAACTGGGGCCGGGGTTCATTAACCTAGGTGAACTCAGAATCTGGGGCAATTCCTGGAATACAGTGAGTGCTCATTAGATATATGTGTATGATAATTAACTGGAAAGCAATCGGCAATGGGGGCAATAAGATATCACATTCTGTCAAAGCAAAGTCTTTGTGATGACAGTGAATATAAAAGATTGTGTAGTGAGAACATTCATGCAGAAAGACAATAGTCACAAACTAAAAATATCTATACATATCTACTGTCTGATAATACTACTGTCTGTTCATAGAGCTTTCACTTCATTATGTTATTATATAAAGAGTTCAATCACTTTGAGTAGTATTATCTCAAAATGTGAAGGACAATGAGGAGGGTACACACATTCACAGATACATACATCTGTATTTTGGGGATGACCTAAAATTTACTCCGTTGTATATGGGGGAAAAATATAAATGAAAGAAAACTCTCTTTGAAAGCTTAAAATGAAACAAAAGCTTAATCCTTTCATTCAAATAATATCTATAATTTAAAGTCATGAGAAGATAAATTCACAGTTATGTTAGATTCATGTAACTACATGTACACAAGTGAAACCTCAGTAATGGGATAGCTCGCTCTTTGGGAGGGAGGGGGTAGAATGGGAGTACTATGAAAACAAAGAGAACCTTGGTCCATCAGAATTTTCAGAGAAAATAACCTTTTGGCCAGACCAAAACTCCCCATAGCAACAACCTACATATAGTCTCATACAGCGACTAAATTATGTTTATGCTTTTCCTAAGCAACAGAGCTCATTCTGACAATTTATCTACTAAGACTCACGCCAGAAAACTGCCTATTCATTTTCCATATTCTGTTTGGCAAACAAAACATGACACATAACAATACAGAAGAAAAATACAATCCTGAGATGCACGTGCTGCGGCGCTGGCTGTCCGAACAGCATTTAAACACTGCCACACGCTGTTCACCTGTGGGTCTTGCAGCCTGTGGCACTGGCCTAACCCCAGCAGAAGAATGAATCATGCACCAAATTAATGAAGCTGTTAACTCTTCAAGGGAAACCTCCCTGGCGGCTCAGACAGTAAAGAATCTGCCTGCAATGCCGGTAACCCAGGTTCGATCACTGGGTTGGGAATATCCCCTGGAAAAGGGGCTGGCTACCCACTCCAGTATTCTTGCCTGAAGAATTCCATGGACAGAGGAGCCAGGTAGGCTACAGTCCACGGGATCGCAAACTGTCGGACACAAGTGAGCGACTTAACACTTTCACTCCACACTTAACTCTTCAAAAGCACCAATCGGTCTTGAAAAAGGGAAGTATAAAAATCTTGAGAATTAAATAATTCTGTAAGAATTAGTAATTTCTAATAATTCCATTTGCAGCAACATGGATGGACCTGGAGAGTGTCACACTGAGTGAAGTCAAGTCAGGCAGAGAAGGAGAAAAATTGTATGCCATCCCATATATGTGGAATCTAAAAGGAAATGGTGTAAATAAACTTACTTACAAAACAGAAAGAGACTCACAGACTTAGAAAATGAACTTATGGTTGCCAGGATGAAGGGACAGTTGGGGGTTTGGGATGGTCATGTACACAGTGCTATATTTAAAATGGATAAGCAACAAGGACCTACTGTATAGCACATGGAACTCTGCTCAATGTTATGTGGCAGCCTGGGTGGGAGAGTCTTTGTGGGAGAATGTATATGTATGGCTGAGTGCCTTTGCTGTTCAACTGAAACTATCACAATATTGTTGATTCACTATACCCTAATACAAAATAAAAAGTCTTAAAAAAAAGGAATTCGTAATTTCTAATCAAGATGAAGCACACAGTTATAGTCATGACACAGCAGTCTCTGTGAGCACACTCTTTTCAGTTAAACATATTTTACATATAACATACTGAATTTACTAATGAGCTTGAATTTTTTATTTTACAAATTTCATCACATTCTCTCTTTATCAGTGTTGTATGTGATACTACATAGGAACCACGTTCTCTAAAAATATTAGTTTGAGTATATCTTTTGTAGTATACAGCAAATTACATACACTTGTTCTAAAAGTAGTGTAACATCCAGATGCTTGTAATGTACCTCAAGGCAGGAATCATGCTATATTCAGTTTTGTTCTTTCCATGGCTGATATAAGAGGAGATACTGAGAAAATACTTAATAACTTAATAAATAGATGAATGAATAAGCATAGTTTAAAAGTTTAGGAATTTATAGAGAATGACTACCACATCCTCAAAGAAACTACCACTGACTTCTTGTTTCCTTTTATGAGAATAATATACTTAGAAAGAGATTCAAGGTAGTTATCATTTTTACATCTTCTTCCCATGTTCAGCAACAGTATCAACTAAAACAAAGGCACTAAAGATCTTCATTGGTTTTTGTTACTTCGGTCAGAAAAGTTGAACCAAGTTGTACCATTCTTAAATTCTTATCTAAAGGCCTTAATTTTTTTTTTTAACTTAATTTTGTACTGGGGTATAGCCGATTAACAATGTGATACTTCAGGTGAACAGCAAAGGGACTCAGCCATATATAAACACGTATCCATCCTCCCTCAAACTCTCCGCCCATCCAGGCTGTCACATAACATTCAGCAGGGTTCCCTGTGCTGTACTGTAGGTCCTTATTGGTTATCCATTTTAAATATAGCAGTGTGTACATGTCCATTCCAATCTATCCTTCCACCTGGTAAAGGTCTTAATTTTAATAAAAATCAAGTATAAAACATTCCCATTAAAAACATGTCAGTAGTAAAATGAAAAAATCTTAAGTAGCATGTAGCATAAACTCAGTATTCACTCACTTCAGTCATTTATTCAGCGATTCAAATACTTAAAATATCTAATGTGCTTAGAGGAGACAAAGTGCTGAAGGGAAAAAGTACTGGCTGGTCTCACTTCTAAACTCATAATCACTGGGTTCGAGTGGATCTTAGTGCTGCCCAACAACCCTACTTCACTCTGCTCAACCCATTTCCCCAGGTGACTATGTCACACCTCTCTTCTTCCTTTAAGCCTTCAAAACCCCCTGCCTCTCCTCAATATCAGCTGATGGTTCTGCTTCCTATTTCATTGTGAAACAAATCAAAAGAAAATGACTTCCACAGGCTCTCATTTCCAAAGACATCTTCCTGTCCCCACATATGCTTGTATGCTCTGCTCCCCTCCTGCTATGCTGGGAGAGCTGGGGCTCCCATCTAAGGCCCCATCCTCTATCTCCTACTCAAGACCATGACTCCTGTCACTGTCCAGTTTGGGTCTACAAGATCAGTGTTCCCCTTTCTATTATATTCTTTCCATCAGTAACGAACATGTCATAATTCATCCCATCTTAAAACATACAAAACAATGAAAACATGATACAACCTCCTCCTCCAGCTATCAGTCCAATTCTTTGCTCCCCTTTCACAGAAAAAAATACTCCTCTATAGGACTGTCTAAACTATGATATTCTTGGGAGAAATAGTATAACCTTCAAAGAGCAAAAATGGCTATTGCATGGCAAACAATTCTTATTCTTTTTATATATAATGTGTGCGTGTATGTGTGTGTGTGTGTGTGTGTGTGTGTGTGTGTACACAATGTGTAGCAAATATAAAGTATATCCATGATATTATTATTCCATTGGGGTAGGTGGGGTAGGTGGAGGACAACTAGGCAAGTTGTCCTAAAAAAGCTCCTTAGGGAGGTGGTAATGAAAACAAGATTGAGAAATACTCTACATCACTATCTCTATGTCCTCTCTCTTCCTGTTTCTTCTAGAGCATTCTCCAATCTGTTTTTCATTCCCAATGACCTACTTCCCAATAGAAGCTACTACTGTCAATGTTACCTATGTCCTTCATATTGCTAAATCCAAAGACCAACTCTTAAATGAAACTATAGGTAGCATTTGGTATAGCTTATCACTTCTTTCTACGGGCTTCTCTGATAGCTCAGTTGGTAAAGAATCTGCCTGCAATACAGGAGATCCCAGTTCGATTCCTGGGTTGCGAAGATCTGCTGGAGAAGGGATAGTCTACCCACTCCAGTGTTCTTGGGCTTCCCTTGTGGCTCAGCTGGTAAAGAATCCACCTGCAATGTGGCAGACCTGGGTTCAATCCCTGGGTTGGGAAGATCCCCTGAAGAAGGGAAAGCCTACCCACTCCAGTATCCTGGCCTGGAGAATTCCATGGACTGTATAGTCCATGGGGTCGCAAAGAGTCAGAGACAACTGAGCGACTTTCACTCTTCTTTCTACAAACATTTTCTTGGCACCACTATGCTTGGTTTGCTTCCTATATGAGATCCTATATGAGGAACAGAATTGATGCAAGATTGATTGATTATTGAACATCTGGATTGCAACCAGTCTTCAGCACACCACCTGCTATAATCCATATTACCCTCATTTCTTCCCTGTATCTTTATGGCATCAGTCCATTTGGTCAACCCAGCTCTCTCATAGTCTAAATTCCACACAACAGCAGGAAAATACTTCTTCAAATCTAAGTTAGATTATGCCATTCCTTCAATGGCTTTCTATCTCATATGGAGTAAAGTCCAATGTCTTTACCACAACTTACAAATCTCTACATAATTGGGCCTCCCACTTTCTGTCTCCTCTTACCTCCTACCACTGCCCCTCCTTATACACTGTAGGGCAGCCACAACAACCCCCTTGTGAAATTCCTCATTCCTTGGGGCTTTTCTACTTGCAGCTACTTCTGCTAGACTATCCCTCCAGATAATCTCATGGCTCACACTTTCAGCTCCTACCTTGAGATCTCTGCTGCTCGAAAATCACTTTGTCTCAGATCTGCACATAAGTACTCCTTGTCACTTTTTATTTCTGTATTGCTTCATTTTCTTTCCCAGCACTTACTATCAACTCACATAGATATTTTATTTATTTTTCCTCCTCCTCCTGGAATAGAATATTATGCCTCCTCTCACTGAAAAAGAAATTCCTTGGAGCTTTACTTGGTTCACTGCTGTATTCAGGGTGTCTAGAACAAAGTCTAGCATATAGCAGATGGTCAATAAATATTTAGATAATAAATATTCAATATCTGAATAAAAGAGATTACAATTACCACTTAAAAAAAAATAAAGCTGGATTTTAAATCCTCTTCTTGGAGTTTAATTTTATAATCTCATATGCCTGTGGCAAATACAATCGTCAAGGTATGAAAAATATTTAACAGTCCATAGAACGGAAGGCAAACTCTACTTTGGATGTGGTGATATTCTTTGTCTATCTCATGGAAGAAATTTTGGGAGAGACCAATATTTAAACAGTTCCTTCAAACCAACAGAGAATGCTACACTGGTAAACATAAAATGCTCTGTGCTAGCTACACAAGTACTTTTATAGATTCTAATTCTTTTCTGGAAGTACACATTCAAGTGAGAATGAGAAAAAGTCAGACTCTGGAAACAGGGTTCAGAAGAATTATAAATATGAATGTCTGGTCTTCATATAGCCATGTCTCATAGCTCTGAGACAACAGAAGAAGAAACTTCTTAAGTGAGACACATTGGTGGAAAAGAAAAACAAATCTGAGCAAAAGCTTATCCAATGTGGAATGATGGTATTTTTTTTTAATCCCTCTCTTGCTCTTTTTTAATCTTAATGTTTTAAATTCCCTGCTTTAAAATTAGTAGTTGATTGTGGTGATACGTTCTTATTTGTGTTTAGCACATTTTATTTGAATCTTCAGATTTTTTCTATCAGAAAGCTAAGAATCCCAGTTCTCAAATTTCTTCTGTCTTTAGAATGCCTTTGCCAGCTCAGATGGGGAAAAGCTTAATTCTACTCAGTTGGTGACTCAGTTGGTGATAATGACGCAATTCAATAAAATATAGCTCTCCGCTCTCTCATCTCACCCCATCTCTAGTTTTGACATTCCTTTTTAAAGCATTTCTGTTATTGAAGAACCCTGATTGAAAAATAGAGCTCTAAGTTTAGAAGGAAGTACAGAGTAAGACAACATTAAGAAGGGATCTTTTCTTCCTTTAGAGTAGCAAACTTGTGATCTAGATTCATACCCCATACATTTATTCATACCCCATACATTTATTGACAGCATGTGTACAAGAAAAAAAGAGCCCAAGTATTTACATTATAGGTGCATTTACATCAAGCATGGGGAGATCACACACATAAGTGCAGGGTAAAGAGGTCAAAGGGTATATTGTCCCTGTTGTTATTAGAACCTAGAGAAAATCCGGATTTCAGATTTGCTACCCAACAGCTATGTGACCTTAGACAGGTTAATTTAAATTCTCTGAGTCTCACTTTTCCCTTCTATAAAATGGGAATAAAATACTTCTCATAGGTAATTATAAAGAGTAAAACATATAATGTAGCCAAAAATGCTTACTAATAAATAAAACCACAAGACGCTATTTGATGTTGGTTCTCATCATCATCTAGTTAATCCTTGACCCTTTTTTTTTCATCACAAATAATTTGTTCCCTAGAGGGATATTTGTGCTAAACACAAATAAGAACATATTACCACAAGCAACTACTAATTTTAAAGCAGGGAATCTAAAACATTAAGATGAAAAAAAGAGCAAGAGCAACATTCTACATTGGATATTAACATCCTCTGTCCTGCCATGACATGGAGTGGTAATAAGTACAAGTAATATCAGAGTCTGGAGAAGGAAATGGCAATCCTCTCCAGTATTCGTGCCTGGAAAATCCCACGGACAGAGGAGCCTGGGAGACTACAGCCCATGGGGTCGCAAGAGTCAGACACAACTTAGTGACTGGACAGCAACAACAGTTAGAGTCAGATCACTTGAAACTCCAAGATGGAAAAAAGCCTCTGCCACTTCCACTGACTCCTGAGTTTTGGAAGGATGACAGAGAGGGAGAAATTAACTTGGGTTGCCTATCAGGCATTTAGAGAGAGAATGGAAGATTAAGTGAAACCAATTCTCATTATTTACTATTTTGTAAATAATAATAAAGACAGCTAGATGAGACAGATATAAAAGGTGAAGATCAAGATATAATAAATAAAAGGAATTTAATAGTAATAATTGTTTTTTTCCCCCTAAAACTGAGATATCAGTTCATAAGCTTGCAGGAAATGCCTAACAGAACAGCTAATATTTAAAGAACTTCATAAACTGAATTATTTCCCCTCCTATGGAGATGATCTGTTGGAAAAAGCTATGAAGCATATTATTTGATGAATAAAGGACTTTTGTTTCCTGTGCTTCTAATCAAAGTCTTTTCAGCAAAATGTCAAGGAAAAATGAAGAATTTAAACTTCTTTTAGCAAAAAGAATTGGTTCTCATTTTTACAACGAGGATGATGGGAAATTCTAGAAGTTCCAGGAAGGAGGCTGAAGGTGTTCATTATGAGTTGTATTTTATCATTACATTTTATGATACATAATAAGTTCTGAGATTATGCATTTTTGTAGTCCTAAGCATCTATTTAAGAACTATTACCAAAGTTCTAAGCATCTATTTAAGGAGAGAGTGCATATGTTAAGATTGAAGCCTTTTGAATAACGTTCCCAAGTCTTCAAGTGTTTTATTCCCCTTCATCCAATTAGATAAAGCTGTTTCCCATCTCGGGGTCTCTAGGCAGGTTTTAAAAGGTGTGTATGCTGTGTGCTCAGTCATGCCCGACTCTTTGCCACCCCATGGGCTGTAGTCCACCAGGCTTCTCTGCCCATGGAATTTTCCAGGCAAGAAGGCTGGAGTGGGTTGCCATTTCCTACTCCATGGAATGATCCTGACCCAGGGATCAAACATGCATCTCTTGCATCTCCTGCACTGGCGGGCAGATTCTTTAGCACTAGCGCCACCTGGGAAGCCTCTATAAAAGGTAGATTCTATATTTTTTAATGAACTAGGACCTCTTGTTGTTTGTTCAACAGATGTTCATATCCAAGACTCACTGCATTCTACCCCAAATCCACATTTCCAGCTTTATCGCCCCAAAATTCCCTACTGCAAAGCCCTTGCTCATACGAAGCCAATCTGTTTTTCAGGTCCTAACATATAAAACAAGTGCTTATACTTTCCACTTTTTGCTAAGATCAGTTTTCTCTTCAAAGCATTCTCCTCCTGTCCTTCTGCCTGTCCTTTGCGATACACTTCAGGCTGTGTCATTCGCCTGCTCAGTAAATAGAGACTGAGGGCCTACACGCGTGAGGCACTCACAGGGAGCAGGTGAGTCAGAGCCAGTTCCCATCTTTATGACTTTATATTCCCACAATCTACCAGGACAGACACACATTGCACAATGGATCAAGCCATTAATTAACTACAATTGTGATAGTGTCCAAATATGAGGCACATGAGGATAACATGAAATGGGAGAAACAGCCTGGTCTTCAGGGTTAGGAAAACATTATTATAGAAGCAGTTTTGAACTGAATTTGAAGGATGAGAAGGGGGCTAAAGTAGGCCAGAAGGAGGTTAATAAGTAAGCTTTTTTGATGGGTTCATGGTTATTACTGGGGCTTCCCAGGTGGTGCTATGTTAAAGAACCCACCTCCCAATGCAGGAGATGTAAGAGATGCAGATTTGATCCCTAGGTTGGGAAGATCCCTTGCAGGAGGACACAGCAACCCACTCCAGTATTCTTGCCTGGAGAATCCCATGGATAGAGGAGCCTGGTGGGCTACAGTTCATAGGATCACAGAGTCAGACACAACTAAGGTGACTTAGCATGCACATACACATGAAAGTGAAAGTGTTAGTCACTCAGTCATGTCTGACTCTTTGAGATCCCACAGACAGTAGCCTGCCAGGCTCCTGTGTCCATGGAATTCTCTAGTCAAGAATACTGGAGTGGATTGCCATTCCCTTCTCCAGGGGATCTTCCTGACCCAGGGATCAAACCCAGGTCTCCCACACAGCAGGTGGATTCTTTACCATCTGAGCCATTGGGGAAGCCCATATGCATAGTTATCATTAAATTGGGGTGTATTAAAAAAAAAAAAACACATAAGGGCTTCCCAGGTGGTTCAGTGGTAAAGAATCCGCCTGCCAATGCAGGAGACATGGGTTTGATCCCTGGGTCGGGAACATCCCTTAGAGAAGGAAATGGCTACCCACTCTAGTATTCTTGCCTGAAAAATCCCATGGACAGAAGAGCCTAGCAGGCTACAGCCCATGGGGTCACAAAGAGTCAGACACAATTTAGTGACTAAACAACAACAATAAAAACACAGTAAGGAATTTCTTGCCTTTCAGACATTAAAACTACAATAGTATTTTTGCCCCTTTACCCTGGCTCTCTATAAAATTGGGGATAAAAAGCAATTAAAAAAGCCATTGGAGAAGGACCTGGCCAACTGCTCTTAGAGGGGTCTGAGAAATTATCAGCAAGAACAGGCCTTACTGCTCTGAGAGGCCTTACTGCTCTGAGCCCGACTGCCCAGTCAGTACAGGAAGAAGACTCAAGGGGATATGTAAGCTCAGCTTTATGAAGAATGTCACATTCCTGGAGAGAAGCTTTTCCCCCAGATCCTGCAGGGAGGGGGTAATTCCCCTCCCAAGAGGCCCCAAGAGAATAATTCAGAAACAAACTCTGGGTAGGGAACTCCCCAAAGGAGTAGCCAGGACCTTGTTTTCTAACGAGGTACTTCCTGAACTGAAGAACTTACAGGGGCTAAGGCAAAACTTTGCTGATGTGACTGCCTGGGAGAGATATTGCTGCTTCTGAGTTAGAGAAGGGGGCTGTTAATAGCCCCAGAAATGTTCAGTGTGAAGTTGAAATCTGCCCACTGGACCAAGAAAACATATCACACACTGTCTATATGGACCCATCACCAACCATCAGACAACAGGAATGAGGTGCAGGGAAACCTAGACCATCTTTTTACCACCACCAAGCTGCCAGTCAGTCACGGGAGTAATCAATGTCTCCTGGAGAGTACAGAGTCTGAAGGGAGGAAGGCATAGATATTCAAAGAGAAACTGAAAGGGTATGTGTATTGATATAAAACAGACCCCACAGTTCACCCTGCCACAAGCCCCTGCTACCACCGACAGGCCTCCTTGGCACTAGGGATAGAGAGAATGATTCTGAATCGAGACTGAAGTTCAAAAATGAGCACAGCTGAGTCTTAAAAACCAAGTATTTAACAGACAAAAGAGACTACAAAGCTGGAGCACATGACCAAGATGTCATTAAGGCACTCAACCTCTAGAAAGACATGGAGTTCAAGTAGGAAAATGTGAGGGCAGTTCCAGGAAAAAATAAAACTTCCCCATTTTTGCACCCATATAGTTCAGACTCCTTAAAAATGAGTAACAAACACAAAGTGACTATAAAGAAAATAGTGATAGTGTTGGCAAAGGAATAAATAAATGGAACAGAATAGGTATCCAGAAGCAGATGCAAGCATGTATAGAACTGAACTTGTGATAAATGTGGAATTTTGATTTAGTGAGAGTAAAACACCCATACTAAACAAATGGGGCTGATAAAATTCATACCACTAGGGCGGGGGGAAATGTCCACAAAACTAGATTTGTTTCTCATATCTTATAAAACATATGTTACAGATAAAGATTAAAATGTAAAGCATAAGAATTAAAATTATTAAAATATAATTTATAACATTTTTATGACTTTAGAGTGAGAAAAATAGTCCTTAGCAAGTAAGAAAATGGAACATCTATGAAAGAAAAGACAGACATACTTAACGAAATAAAAATCTTAACAAATTATTAAGAAAAATGACAAAAGCAAAATGTAAATAAATAATAATCAGAAAATATTTTGTAATATCTCTTACCTATGAAATACTTTAATGTCTCTTATATATGAAATGCTCCTAAAAGAACAGCCCGCTAGAAAAGAAAGCATAACAGATGACCAGGACATTTACAAAAGAGGAAATTCAAGTGACCAATAAACTTATGCCGTGAGGCTCAATCTTACTTTAAGTCAAGGGAAATACAAATTAAGGCAAGAATAAAGTCGCTGTTTTCATTTATCATTTTGGCAGAAATCTTAAAAGATTAATAAAAAATTTTAAATATTCAATGTTAATGAGTATAGAGGCATTCTCAAACACTGAGAATGAGAACCATTACAAAATTTGGGGAAAGTAATATAGCAGTATGTATTAAAACATACAGATGTCAGAATTCCAATGTTGATACTTTATCACCCAGTTTAGCAATAAACAGGAATGAAAAGGAAAAAAACTGGAAACCAGATGAATGCTATCAATAAACAATAAGAGGTGACAATCGAAATTCTAGTACTCCCAAACTACAGAAAATAATGCAACTGTTAAACAGAAATAAATTAGATGTATTTATCTAAAAGGATTGTTAATTTAAAATGCAAATTTCAAGACAATACACTTAGAAGGTACCCATATGCCTGGAGCAAGGTGTAGAAGAGCACTCACTAAACTGTTAACGTTAATTATTATACCTCCAGGGAGTAGAAAAGGAAGACAGCACAGAAAATGAATTATTAGTTCAACTTTGGATTGTTTCAGTTTTATAAGATTACTAATCAGCTTTGTCATTTAAAGTAATGAAAAATTATTTGGGGGAGAGGAGAAGCAAGACTACTCACTTTTTTTAACTTACCCAACAAAATGTAATATAGTAAACATTCAAAAAATATTTGTGGAATGAAGTAGAGGGGAATAGGAGGGAGGTGAAATATGTCTAAATTTAAGTGTGTTTGCAATAGGTAAGAAGATAACCAACAATGGAATGACAAAGCACTGTAGATCGTATAAATGAACAATGTGAGGAAAGGAATAAGAATACTTGGTAGAGTTGGCCAATAAGAAAATGGGAAAAAGTGGGAAAAAAAGTAAAATAAAAAATAGACATCAATGTTAAGGATAAATACAATATAATTGTTATTTCATTAAATGTAAAAGGGTTGAATTCTCTTATCAAAAGAAATAGACTTCATGTTAGATTTAGAAACTCTCAGCTAGATGGGTTAATATCTTTGTGGCTGGAATTATGATTGGTTTTATTTTCTTTTTACTTTCAAAACTTTCATCAATAAAGTATATCAATTATAAAATAAAATTCAAATTTAAAAAGTACATAATATCAAAAAAAGATTCTGAACAATTTTATACACCTTAAATATAAGCACTAAGGTGAAAATTGGTGGTAGAATATCTGAAATCAGAGATTGGAAAGGAAAACAGAGTGAGGGGACAGCCTGAGGAGCTCTGTTTTGCTTGCTAGAGCAGCAGTGTCAGAAAAGAGTAGGGATGGTATGTAGGTAACGACTGAGAAGGTGGCTATTTACCAGTACATCTTTAGAAAGTAAAAAATGTAACCCCAGGATTTCTAATAGTTCATTAAAAACCTACCGTCTGCGAATTTACTGAAACTTTTAAATGATTACACTTCAGATGAACAAGTGTTTTGACTTTTAAAATGTAAGCCAAGTAAGCATTTTTTGTACTGTGTGGACATGCATGTGTGCTAAGCCACTTTAGTCATGTCTAACTCTTTGCAATCCCACAGACTGTAGCCTTCCAGGCTCCTCTGTCCACGGGATTCTCCAGGCAAGAATACTGGAGTGGGTTGCCATTTCCTTCTCCAGGGAATCTTCCCAACCCAAGGATCAACTCTAGTCTCCTACATCTGCATTGGCAGGTGGGTTCTTTACCACTAGCGCCACCTGGGAAGCATTTTTAGATGCAGTCAAATAAATGATATTTTATTGGATTGAAAACTTCTGTACATTGAAGTAGAGTGGCATCTCCTTGGTGTAAAACTATGTACCTTAAGGCTTAAAGGCTTCGGCTCTTCCTTTAGTGGCTATATTCTAGAATTTTAATGACAGTTGCAGGTTCTCCTAATTTATAACTGAATATACATGTACATGTATACATGCATCTCCACCACTATTGTAAATCTCAGTTGTACAAGTGTGGAGTATTATATTTCTAGATAAAGAATTTCTCACTTCTTTTGGATTATATTCATATATGCATGTGATCCTTTGGTTATTATAGTTTGCCTTCTTCAGACCTGTAGCTTTACCACATTTTTGCTATAATACAGCAACTAGAAATTAAAGAACTCACCAAAATATGGTATTTAGGAAAAATAAACTCCCTTTTCTCCACCTTCCAGTCTAGGAAAGAGACATTCAATGTTGTGTTTCTAAAGGTTGGGATAGCCACATACACACCCACAGTCAAAAGCAAAGTGTCTTTCTTTTGCAGAGTCTTAGATTGGATTAAGTTGGCAGATTCCTGAAAAAGGGAGGGGGAGGGGTGGAGATAAAATGCTTAAGGGACACGGGTTTGGGGGGATTCCTATCCAGGTGGAGACCTAGCTCTCACCTGCGTGCCCGGCCCGACTGGGATCTTACTGCACAACGCCTATGGAGTATGTCTCTCAGCATGTAGAACAGTGGAAAGCTCTCGGTGTCAGTGCAGTGTTATCCCTTGAAAGGCATCCTTGAGTTCACACAAGGCATCACATCTAACCCATGTCAGAGGACCAGGGCTGGTCCAGTCCCACACAGCAGAGATGATGGGGCAGTAACAATGACAACCTTATGGACTTAGGTCCCATGCCTCCTCTGGTTTTGGGCATTATAGAAGCCTGGGATTCCTGTGGGATCCCCAAGGGAAGGGAAGCAGCTCTAATGATGAGTGAGGTTGGGTTTGCTATCAGGTGGATAGAAAGATGGTCTAAGCAGATAATTTGCATATTTAGAGAAATGAAGCAATGAATGATCCTTTGCTCCCTAGTGTTGCAAATTCTAACTTAAGATGATCACAGGATATTCTGGATACAAATACACCATAGTTTTGCAGAAGGGCAAATTAATATTTCTCATTGTGTTTCAAATATGATTTTTATTGATATCCAAAATCCTTACTAGGAGATTTCTGGCTGCGTTTTTGTAGGCACACATTTGAGTGATAATAATGAATCTGACTTGTCTACAGAGATGATTTGTACACGATCATTTGCTTATTCATAACCAAGAGCTCAGACCACACCACCTTATAAAAATGCTTTCCTGTTGGTTTTCCTTAAAACAGAACTTGACACTTGTCAGATGTAAAGCTCATCTGTTATTTTTGTGCTCACACACAGCCTAATGAGAACACCTGGCCAGTGGGCTTTGCATCTTCTAAATTTACATGAGCTAGCATTTAGAAAAAATGTCAGGAACATGCGGACACTTAAGAAATGTTTCCATCATGGTGCTTCCTCAGATGTACGGGTGATCCTATGAACAGTGTACATGGAGGTCACATGGGTGGGTGCAGATGTTATGACCTGGTGTTTATTCACTGACTCTGGTACAGGTTTGGGGTGTGGGGTAAAGAGATGTAGCAGAAGAGTGAGATTGTACCTCCCTCTGAAAGAGGAGTCTTTCATAAAAATGTCGCTGCTGACTTGTGAAAAAGCTCTGATAATGACTTATTCCTCTTACAAAAGTGATCAACTCATTAATCAAAAGTTAATTAATGTAGGGTTTTCAAGGCAATTGTCATGTTCTTTCACAACAGTGAATACGTCTGTGATGTGTTCTATTTGTAAAACCTTGAAAGTAAAATAGTCACTATTGTTTAATCCCCAACACTAAGCATACAACCCTTTAAACAGACATCTCAGAATTCTTCATTAAGAGTAAAGAAGTCGTAAATGTGAAAAAGTTACTGGCAGTATTAATATCAACACTAACAAGTTCTTACTGTGTGCTCAGCATACTTCTAAGTCCTCTACTCAGGCTATCCCATGTAATCTTCACTAAATCCTATGTGGTTAGGTAATGTTACCTATCCTCATTTTATGAAGATGGAAACCAAAGCCCAGAGAAGTTAAGCAATTTGCCCCAGATCACCCAGACAGTAAGAGGCAGCGCTGGGTTACAAATTCTGGCTCTGTCTCTTAACTCCCTGCACAGAGTAGCCAATGCTAAATAAGTAAACACCAAGTGATCAGAACACTTTCTGTGAAGCACATTTTCTGTGAAATGGATTTCATTTCATTCCGGCTTCCCCCTGGAAGCTCTGAAGGACAGAGGCTGAGCTGGATCCTGAAGGAGAAAGAACACAGAGGATGTGTCAAATTGTGCTGGGCAATGGGAGCTCTGTGAACAAAGCATGCGTGGTTCATTCCAAGACCCCAGAGGAGACCGGGATCTCCTAAGGAGGCTAGCCCAATAACTCCCCTTGCCTCTCCCTTCTCTCCTCCTGGCGACTCTTTTGATCTGTGGCCACGAGCTCAGCTCAACGCAGACCCTCACTTCTGCTCCCACCCAGTCCGTCTCCTCTCTCTCTGCATCTCTCTGGGTCTCTATCTCTCTTCCTTTTTTCCATCCTTCCATTCTCTTTTCCTTCCTTCCTTCTTTCCTTTCTTTTCATAAGAAAAATTTATCACTCTGTTTTAAGGACCAAACTATAAAGGATGCATATTCATTGAGACCCTTTAAACTACTCATTCCTCTCATCTAAGCATGTGGGAGAAAACTTAAAGAGCCCCATAGAGGGGAAGGTCAGGTGCAGAGAAAAGAAACTTCTCATGTTCCTCATTCCTCAAAACGGAGAAGGCAATGGCACCCCACTCCAGTACTCTTGCCTGAAGGAGCCTGGTGAGCTGCAGTCCATGGGGTCGCTAAGAGTCGGACACGACTGAGCGACTTCACTTTCACTTTTCACTTTCATGCATTGGAGAAGGAAATGGCAACCCACTCCAGTGTTCTTGCCTGGAGAATCCCAGAGATGGCAGAGCCTGGTAGGCTGCCGTCTATGGGGTCGCACAGAGTCGGACACGCCTGAAGCGACTTAGCAGCTAAAGCAGCAGCATTCCTCAAAATCACTCAGCACATCCCATCTGCTTTATTTTTACAAGGTTTATCCCACTCTTTCCCACTGCCTCTGCCACTTTTCTAGCAAGAGAATGAAACAACTATGGCAGGAAAGTCAGGATGTGCATCTCAGATGTTCCACTACAACTGATGAAGAGCTCTATTGAAATGCATGTGCTCAGTCACCTCAGTCATGTCTGACTCTGGAAGCCCGTGGACTGTGGCCCTCCAGGTTCTCTGTCCATGAGATTGTCTAGGTAACAATATTGCAGTGGGTTACTGTACCTTCCTCTAGGGGATCTTCCTGACCCAGGGATTGAAGCTGCATATCCTGCATTGCAGGCAGATTCTTTATGGCTGAGACACTAGGGAAGCCCCCTTTAAATGTGTAGGAAACATGAAATCAAAACAATGATATTTGAAAGGTGTTTCCTTTTCTCTTGACCACCCTGTCCAGCCCCTAATACATTATATGAACTGATACAGGACTGATGACGTCTTAAATTGCTCATGAGGGTGAAAGAAGCAATTAGCCTCAAAGTTCCTCCTAATCCTAAAATTCCATGATCTACTGACATTCACGCTTTTATCCTAGTATCATTAACCAGGGCCCAAGCCAGAACCGGTAGACTCTAAGATTCACTGACTTCTAGGAGCGTATAATCAAGTTTGGAAATAAAAGAGACATTCATTTGGCAGATACTGACTGAACAATAACTATGATGTGTGGGTCTGCATGGAGACGCAGGAGACACGGTTTGATCCCTGGGTCAGGAAGATCCCCTGGAGGAGAAAAAGGCAATCCGCTCCAGTATTCTTACCTGGAAAATCCCATGGATAGAGGAGCCTGGTGGGTTACAGTCTGTGGGGTCTCAAAGAGCCAAACATGACTGAGCATAGTACATGGTGGGTCTGTATGCAAAATGGTATTTGATGCTGGGTGGGGATGGAGTGGTCTATAGGAGCCGTTTCCTCTGAATTTTATGGCTTAGTGGGGAAGACACTTACTGAAAAAATAAGTATCACAATAAAATCTGAGGAGTACTATGATAGGGCAGACTGTGCCAAACAGGCTTAACTGGGAAGAAAAAACTCCCATAAGGGTACCTGTTAAATATACAGATTCCTGGGCTCAATCCAAAGAGTAAGAATCAAAATCTTCTCAAAGGTGCCCCTCGTTGTTGTTCAGTCGCAAAGTCGTGTCCAACTCTATGAAACCCCATGGACTGCAGCACGCCAGGCTCCTCTGTCCTTCACTAGCTCCTGGAATTTGCTCTGACTCATGTCCATTGAGTCAATGATGCTATCTAACCATCTCATATTCTGCCACCCCACTCTCTTTTTGCCTTCAATCTCTCCGAGCATCAGGGTCTTTTTTTCAGTGAGTTGGCTCTTTGCATTAGGTGACCAAAGTATTGGGCCTTCGGCTTCAGCATCATTCCTTCTAATGAATATTCAGGGTTGATTTCATTTAGGATTAACTGCTTTGATCTCCTTGCTGTCCAAGGGACTCTCAGAGTTTTCTCTAGCACCACAGTTCAAAAGCATCAATTCTTTGGCACTCAGCCTTCTTTATGGTCCAACTCTCATGGCCATAAACAACTACTGGAAAAACCATACTTTGACTATACAGACCTTTGTCAGCCCCTTAAGTATTTTTTTAACTCACAGTGTTCATTAAGGAAAGTTTGAGAAACATGGTGAACAAGAATGAGCAGGACATTGTGGGAATTCACAAGTACAGGAAACAATCAGTAATAGCAAGGTCTAAGACACTGTGTCTAAAAGTGGTTATGTGTATGGGCCCTGAAATCACACTACTAAGGCTCACATCTCACCATCACCACCAGAAATGGAAATTATAGCCATTAGAAGCGTTGTGAGGATCAAGTGAGTTAATCTCTATAATATTAATATATAGAGAGTAGCACAGTTATAAAGTGAAAGTGAAAGTGTTAGTTGCTCAGTTGTGTCCGACTCTATGAGACTCCATGGACTGTAGCCCGCCAGGCCCCTCTGTCCATGGAATTCTCCAGGCAAGAATACTGGAGTGGGTTGCCATTCCACAACCAGATGGCAAATCATGAATCACAAGACATTCACTATATCGTGCATAAAGCTTCCTTATTCTCCCAAGTGGGAGAATGTAATAATTAACTGCCAAAAACACTAGCTCTGTTTTTCCTGTAAAAAGGAAAATAGGGAAAGGGGGAAATAGATAAGGGAAAATCCAGACCATGCTGTAATCCAAAGGGAAGTCTTTCAGGTTAGAGATGGCTCTATATTGATTCTACGAGTAGACATGATTGAGAAAGAGGGACAGAGAGAATGAGAAGACAAGAACAAAGGAATCCAGAGACACAGGTCGGCAAGAATGTGAGACCTGTAGCACAGCCCTAGTTCTGTCACTAATATTTATAAACTTTTGGGTAAGTTAGTTAATTATCATGGGCCTAAATTTATTTCCTTGTGTGAATGGAGTTTGTGAATTATATTACAGATAATTATATATATAGCCTATATTTCAGTCTTACTCATAGTTCTCGACCCAGGGATGGAACTTGTGTCTCGTGCATTGCTGGCGGATTCTTTACCCTCTGAGCCATCAGGGAAGCCCCCAGTTCTCTGGAGTTAAAAAATTTGGAGGGAAACTGCAATATATACTGTGTCCACTAGATGGCGATAGATAGCTTTGTAAATAGAGGTCTTCCATAAACATTGAAGATGACTAATCATTGGAAAAGACCCTGCTGCTGGGAAAGATTGAAGGCGGGAGGAAAAGGGGATGACAGAGGATGAGATGGTTGGCAAGGATCACCGACTCAATGGCCCTGAGCTTGAATAAACTCCGGGAGTTGGTGATGGACAGGGAGGCCTGCCGTGCTGCAGTCCATGGAGTCACAAAGAGTCAGACACGACTGACAGACTGAACTGAACTGACTGAACAAGCAAGCAACACTGTTTAAGGTTCTCCAAAAACAGAGAGATGACAGTAATTTCTCATACCGAGGTCCTTATTGAGATTTATAACATAAAGAGAAATCATGTATTTTTAATCCCTTTGTTTTAGACCCACAGGTATTCAAGGGTCATGTTAGGACATTCTGTTTTTAACCTTTACTGCTAGAGTGGGTTATTTCATAACAACGAAGTAAACACAGAATTATTTGCATGAAGGCCAATTCTGAACTGAGCTGGAACGACACCCCAAAGATCCTTGCCCTCAGTCAAAAGTACTAAGTCAATCATTCTTAAATTTTTTCATCACAAAGAGCCTATATGTTCGCTCTTATCACATCCAAATCTTTGGGGTCCCAGAGATTGTAGGACCCCACAGACTGTAGCCCACCAGGTTCCTCTGTCCATGGGATTTTTAAGGCAAGAATACTGGAGTGAGTGGCCATTTCCTCCTCCAGGGGTTCTTGCCAACCCAGGGACTGAACTCGATTCCCTGGTGTCTCCTACATTAGCAGGCAGATCTTTACCACTGAGCCACCTGGGAAACCCCTAAAGAGCCTGTGTTTCCTACCACTAAAACAGAAAAGGAAAAAGAGATCTATTTCCTTTTCAGCATGATACACTTTTAAAATGGTGTAAACATTACATTTTTTATACATTTTTTATAGTAACAGTAAACTACCTTTATTTTTAAAGTTATGACTGTTCAAAAAATTATGATAAAGAAAATGAAAACCATCTTGAAGCAGTAACAGTGCTATTAAACTATTTTTGGTAGACACAGAAGAAAAAGCGATGCATCTTTTTATCCTTTTTAACTTAAAAATATTTCAAAATCTTTCCATGTTAGTAAATAAAATGATCACTAGCATTTAACAGTTCACAGATAGGTATTTACAAAATTTATGGAACATACTTTAACTGAAATGTCTGGTCTTCTGTGACAACACTGTTTCAAATTGATAGAAATGGCCCTATTTAAAGATGAATAACGATTAGGCAGGAACCTATGCAGAGGAAAGGAAGACAATAGAACATAACAGACCCTAACAAATAAGCTGAGGAAAAGACATTAGAAAATATTTTCCTAGGAAGCAGATTAGTTCAACAAATACTCAGGCAATGAATGACCTAAAAACAGTGAAGAAATCTATGACCTCTTTAAAACAATATCTCAAGGAAGGGAGCAAAAGGAATACATTTGGAAGCAACATGGATGACATAGAGGAAGGCTAGAAATAGAAAGTAAAAAATAACAGAAAGATCAAAATTGAAACTGAGTTGAGACAAATGGCAGATATTTGTGTATTGAATTTTTTAAGATACTCTGGGATCGTAATAAATGGAACAAAGATAAATCATTATTTAAGTACTAAAAGGAAACTGAGCTGAAAATAAGGGAAAAGCTGAATCTTCAAATAAAAAACAAGTAAGACAGTCTGTGAAAAACTGACACAAAGCTATTAACAATAAGATATATCTTTATGAAGTTACTGGACTCAAAAATAAACAAATAAAAAAGTACTTCTAAAATAAATATCTCCAAAAGGCTAAAGTAAAAAGGATGTACCAGACAAATGAAAATAAAAGAACAATCATCTTACTTATCAGTCAAGGTTTATGTGAAAGCAAAATAAAATAAAAATGACACTAAAGAAAGAATTTAAATTAAAGGGTATAATTTTAATGGAAACATATTATGAATCAAATAATATAGTATCAAAAATTCATAAAGCAAAATTCACCTTCCCAAACCCCAGGAAACCAGCAATACAGTACTAGTAGAGTTAAGTTATCTCTCTCAGCCCAACAACAGTTCAGCTACTCAAAAAATAAGACAACAGATGATCTAAATAAAATTATTGATTAGCAGGCCCTTGAACATCTTAGGACTCAGTCTATGTCATGTTGTGATACTTTGTATGTCATTTAATACAAATATTGAGAAATATTTTTAAAATGCATCACTAACGGGTCTCTCATTACATGCAAAGCTATATAGCTTTAAAAATTGGAATATGCAATTTATAATACAACTGAATACATTGACCAATAACCATGTTTTAGTTAAAAGTTACAATATGTTATTTAACACTGTCTCAAAATCAACTCAATTTTTACAGAATCCATGACAATAAATCACCCTACTTTAAAGTGACTTTGGTAGCACACTAGATATAGATGCATGAAAGAGATCTTTGATGTTAGTTTTCTAGCTTGCCTATAGCCATCTAATAAATATTCCAGTCCTTTTTATATTCCTATCTCACACTATACTAGAAAAGAAGCTATACATTGTTACTGCATGGTAGAACTGATACTCAAACTGCTTTCAAGATGAAATATCCAGCTCCATTCTTCCTCAGAGAACAAGCTCTATTACAGTTCTAAATCTAAGACCTATAAACCATACTTATTGCCAGGTTTCTTTCCAATGGTGACAAAAGGCCATTTCTCAATCAAATCCAATGTCACCTTCAGTCACTCAACAAAGTCAAAAGCTACAGGCATGTCACATCCTTGAAGTCTTGCCACCATCACCAGACTCTCTCTTGTTTCAACTCATGGAATTCAAGGCAATATGAAGTATCATCCAGAAATCAATGACTTTTATGTATCAGGTTCACTCAAAACACGATGAAGGTCAGGGAAATAATCAGTTAAACCTGGCACAGGTAGACGCAAAGCAGAGCTTATAGAAAAGCTCTTCTT
Organism: Cervus canadensis; assembly: GCF_019320065.1. NCBI lineage: Eukaryota > Metazoa > Chordata > Mammalia > Artiodactyla > Cervidae > Cervus > Cervus canadensis. The sequence continues at coordinate 39,966,537 of NC_057393.1, read as the reverse complement.
GAGAATCCAGGTAACAGGGAACTCTATAGACAGAAACTAGCTTACTGTCTGCTTAGAGCTGGGGGCAGGGATGGAAGATGGAGGGATGGAAGTGAGAGCTATTGACTGTGGGAATGGTTTCATGTCATTGGATATCTGAAATAAATACCATTGAAATACACACTTCAGGTGGATGGGTTGTTTAGTATGTGAATTAGTCTCAAAGCTGTTTTTTACGAAAAGAAGTGGGAGAAGTTAGGTAAAGGGGGAGTCCAACAAATTTCAGTCAGGGAAGAACCTGAGACTCACACTCAGGAACAATTCAAGATAAAGTTTACCATGTTTGTCACATAATCAATGTTTACATCATAAAAATCTTTTTTTCCAGAATAGCCACAAAGAGACTGTTCTTCTTTTGGGTCAAACTACTATATCTTCCTCAAAAATACTTCTTAAAGACAAGAACAAAAAGAGAAATACTCGATTTTTAATTTTTTTAAAAAAAATCTGGATTGCAGTTTGACCGAGACTAGCACCATGAACCAGGCCATATTATCTGTTTTTAGAACATGCAAATCAGTAGAACCCATATCTACCCTTTGCTAAGACAGTTAAGCTGAATTCACTCAAATCAGAGAAAGCCCAGTCCCTGAGGTTAACAGCGCAGGCTGAGACTCACAGTTGGTGATGTCACCTCGAAGCTGCAGAATCTGAGGAGCAGGCATCGTGAGGACAATGACATCAAACTGCTCAGAGGAGCCCGTTTCCCTGGAGACTTCCCACTTGTTGTTTCTCAAATTGATCTGGGTCACACGTTGTCTGAAGCAGATATCGGCACCTGTTCCAAAAGCAAAATCATGCTGACATAATTGGGATTTTCCACATGAATGAGGGGGAAGAGAAGTCACAAACTGGATCCATTCAGATGAGTAGAATGTGAAGTTCATCTCCTACAGCTTCCTGGGCTTCACTTTCTATCTCACGTAATGGGACTCCCTCCCTTCTGGTACTGTTAGACTTCCCTGTCATTGCCTGCTGGGGGAAAAAATACTACTACAGTTAATAACAACAGTAACCATGGTGATCTTTCATTAATCATCTACTGTATGCCAAGGCTATGCCAAACACTAGATGTACATTATACTAATTTATCTCACAGAAAAGGAAACAGATTTAGAATTGTCATGCCATGATTTAAATCCATATCCTTCTGACTATAAAGATCACTATCTTGGTAGAGCAAGTATACATCTTAGTAAAGGTGTTAAGGATTCTTCTCTCTGGTAATATTCCTTATTAAAAATATCAATATTCCCTATTAAACCTGAAAAAGTAACTCTGTAAGCAAAATCCAAGTCTCATCAATAGATTAATTATCTTAATTAAGAATCAAAATTAAGAAAAATACAATCTGGAATATCCTCTCATCTCTTTTCCCTTCTTTGCACTTATCACAAATATATTTTAATAATTATTTGAGTACTTATATGATTGATATTTTATCCCCTTTTAATTTGTAAGCTCCATGAGTTTACACTCATTTTTTCTATGTATAGCATATAGTATATAAAGTATTGTACTGGGAACAGAGGTATTTAACCAATATTTGTTTAAGAGAATGAATTATGAACTGAAAGTTAGGAAAATATAATTGTATCATTAAGTCCCCTTGGTATAACAATTCTTACCTCACATTCTAGTTTTCAGAAAACTTTCATTTTAAAACAAATCTACTTTTATTTGGCCTCATGAATAGAAAGGAAATAAATGAAAATGGAATAAAGGGGAAAAAAGGACACTAAAAGATCCTGTCCATCATTGCATGTGACATCTCATATTCCTAACTACTAAGAATCCAGCTTAAGTCCAACCTTGGCATGAAGCTCCCTTTCCGTAGCTATTCTAGCGCAGTGTGAACCTTCTCATCTCCATAATCACTGCCTTTACCACTCACTCGGACACTGATTCAAAGTATCTCTATGTTTTAGATATGTCTTGCTAAGTCGCTTCAGTCGTGTCTGACTCTTAGCAACGCTATGGACTGTAGCCCACCAGGTTCCTCTGCCCATGGGATTCTCCAGGCAAGAATTCTGGAGTAGACTGCCATGCCCTCCTGCAGGGGATCTTCCCATCCCAGGGATGGAGCCCGCATCTCTTACACATCTCTTGCACTGGCAGACAGGCTTTTTACCACTGGTGCCACCTGGGAAGCCCTAGACATGTCTCATCAATCCCCAAATACTCTAGGGCTCCTCCATGTCAGGTCTCTAGATCTCATACACCTTTATATCTTTCATATTCCCTTGAATAACTCTACAATATAGTAATTACAAGTTTTAAAAATCAAATGCAAATATGTTAGAAGGACCGATGCCCTCAATCTCTTTGAGGCAATTAGAGTCTTTCTGTTCAAAGAATTAGAGCAAGGGTTTGTAAATAGCATTCCAACTTGCCTGAGGGTTTCTCTAAGGACCCTCTTCAGGGAAGGTGCAAATAATTGGTGCTTTGAACTCACACCCACCATTCCCTTGACTCCAACCAGAGCGGCTCCACTTTCCTCTCTTCAGTTCCTTTAGGACGTCTTTCCCCTGACTTGGTTGCCTCACGTGTCTCTCTCTCTCTAGTCCTGGCCCTGATCCAGACTTCAAGTAAGTCAACTAACTTTATAAACTTTATTCAGTTGTGTTTTCACATAATATTCCTTTGAAAACAGCATTACATTGGTTTTGCTTTTGGTGGTCAGTAGGAGGGTGTGGTTAAGAGAACTGAACTACACTAACTTTTAACAGAAATTCTTCATATCCAGTCAAATGCCTTAGACATATATCCCAGTGGTCCCGAAGTGTTCTGCAAGATAAATATCAGTGGTTCTCTAGGTGTGGACCTCAGACCAGAGGCACCTTGGAACTTGCTAGAAACACAAATTCTCAGGTCCCAACTCAGACCTGAATCAGAATCTGGGGATCAGGTCTAGTAGTCTGCATTTAAGAAGCCTCCGGCTTTGTTACCATGCACATTAAAGTGTGAGAACCACGGTGGGTAGATAAATAGACAGAAATCTAACACTGCAACTGGCAAAGCCACTCAAAAACAGTATTTTCCAAGAATTAGGGGCAGTGGTATACCTGCTCTAGCCAGGAAGTTTTCCTTTCCAATTGTGATGATTCAAGTTTCTGGGAAAGTAGCATTTCCTCGTGAAAGTAACTAATAACTTTTGAAAGGACCACACGACCAAATCTAAGGCTCTGGAAGATCATTTTTAAATAGCCAGAAAACTACATAAAAATGTTCAGTCTGAGCTTAGTAAATGTCACCATGTCCCTGTGTTGCATATCATTTTTCAGAGGTTTCTCACTGTATTTAGGATTAAGTATAAAATCTTAATAGTGCTTACAAAGCCCCTTATGATCTGGCCCCTGCCTTACTCTTGAACTTCACCTACTGTTTTCTCCCTCATTTACTACCCTCCAGTCACAATGACCTTTTCATTCCATAAATGCACCATCTTCCTCCTACTTGAGAATAGTTTCAACTTGATATGTCCATTGCATGCAATTCTCACCACTCAGCTCTTGGCCTAGTTCACTCCTGCTCACCTTTCAAGTATCTATGAAAACATTAGTTTCTTAGAGATGCTTTTCCTGACACATCTCCCCTTTCTCACTCTTTTCAGACTCACGTTAGCTTAGGTACTATTACTTTAGCTCACTCATTACACTCTCACTTTTTCTTCTTAGCATTTATTATGTACATTTTTATATGCATGAAATTAGTTTTTGTCTTTCCCTCCAACTATGCTCTACATTAACAAAGGTGAGGTTCAATGTGTTTTACTTACCACTGTTTCCCCAGCATATATTTCATAAAAAATTTTTTTTAATCTACAGATAGCTACAAAGATATCAAACTACAAAGAAATTTTAACCATTTTACAAAGGCAAACAGGTTTCTGTTACGTATTTATTCAATGCCTATCCCCTGCCTTCCTCCATGTTAGAAACTGTTAGTCACAAGTGTTAGTCATGTTTGACCGTTTGTGACCCCCGGGACTATACCCTGCCAGGCTCCTCTGTCCATAGAATTCTCTAGGCAACAATGAAGTGGGTTGCCATTTCCTTCTCCAGGGGATCTTCCTGACCGAGGGATAGAACTGGTCTCCTGCATTGCAGGCAGATTCTTTACTGTCTGAGCCACCAAGGAAGCCCCTCCATGTTAGAGCATCTAAATTTATCTTTCTCCAATAATTTCCTACAAACAGGTTTCAGTTCAGAACTACTGAGATGGACCAGTAAGCAGTGTCTAACTACAAGCATGGCTTAAAGTTCACTGCGGAGTGCTTAACCAAGGTCTCAGGTTACCCTCTACCTTCTCTCTGAAAGACACTGTTATGGATGAGTGCCATGATCACCTGCCTAGGAGCCATTTTGAGACAGAACTGCCCAGGCTTAATTCCCTTACATTAATTTTAGAAAGAAAATAAACACAAAAGTAAAAAGGGAGAATATGATAAAATTAAATATTGCCAGAAAGAAGTCACACTGGCTGATAGTTATCTGCAAATTAAACTATCTTTTCTAATAAATCATTTCGGTTGGCCAAAAAGCTTGTTCAGACTTTTCCATGACATCTTACAGAAAATTCCAATGAACTTTTTGGCCAAACCAATATGTTGTCCATGTTGACTTTCAATTGTTAGTCCATGTCCCTTTTTGAAGTAGATGGTAAAATAAAAACAAATAATTACAACAATAGTTCTTCCTGTGGCAAAATGAAAGTGAAAGTCACTCAGTTGTGTCTGACTCTGCAACCCATGGACCATACAGTCCACAGAATTCTCCAGGCCAGAATACTGGAGTGGGTAGCCATCCCTTTCTCCAGGGGATCTTCCCAACCCAGGGATGGAACCCAGGTTTCCCACATTGCAGGCAGATTCTTTACCAGCTGAGCCACAAGGCCAAACCAAATAAAAGCTGCTCACCCTGTCCTAGAAACTAAATTCATCCTCTTATGAATGATTTAATAATATGGGCCTTATTCAAAAGCAAAAGGGCTTGGTTAATCACTGTCCAAATGTCACAGAAAGAACCATCATGTGACTGATCTTCCCAAGTGCATAAAGAAATATATGGCAAGACTCCTTGGTAGCCCCTTCCTTCCCCCTGGGGCAGGGACTAATCAGTGAAAGAGGGGGCCCAGGGGCAGGGCTCCATGAATCTGTTCTCTTGAACCAGGGTGGGATGGGAGCATCCTCTCAAACTGTATGGGAAAAACCAGGAAGGAAAAGATGTTAAATCAGAGGTCTGAGGCCTTCTCATCGTCCTCCGTGGGATCCTCAAAAGGTCATGACAACAGAGTCAGCTTAAAGAGAGTGCTGGCGTCTTACTTACTAGTTAAGCCATTATAAGCAATGTACTTAACTTGTCTGAGTCTCATTTTTCTCATTAGTAAATGAGGATAATGATAACTACTATGAATGGTTATATAATAATTAGAAATGATGTATGCTAAATGCCTAACACAGCATCAGATTAATAGATTTTAACAAATGATAAGGTAGTTTTTATTCTTTTGAATTTCTGCTACTCCTACAACAATGACAACAAAAAATAAATAAATAAAACAGAAAAATAGAAAAATCACATTTTATTTACTCAGACGACAGCATTAATTGGGAAAACAGGAAGTAGGTAAAATTAATGCCAATAAATAATTTTCTCTGTAATAAGCTTAATGTGAACACATGAAACAATAAGTGAGAACAGAACACAAGTGACATGTGCCTATTTCCTCCTACCCTTTACCACTCATTCTGGAAAACTGGTCTATTTAAATATTGGCTTTAGATATTTGAACCTATTCTAAAGCATACTTGGCTGGACATACTCCTTACAGATAATTTCCTTGGAAGTCTGGTTGCAAACTAAATAAAACTGGTTGTATCATAAGATTGTAGGGATGTGAACTCAACTGATTCCCAAATGTAAAGTAAATCTGGAATGACCTGGCAGTTTGGGTTGTTATACACTGAGCACATGTAAAAATCAGCTTCATTTAAGATTATTTTTTAAGCTAACATTTATCAAGAGATTTCTAAGTATATGGCCTATTATTTGCTTGAATTGGCAATGGGTAGATTATATCCTTTATTCTTCACAAAACTTTGCAGTAGGTATTGTTACCACTCTCATGTTTCCAATGAAAGAACTTAAGTACAGATTTTAACACTTTCCTAATATTACACAGCTAGGAAAGGGTGGTAGAATGTGAATTTGAATCCAGGTCATTCTGACTCCAGGGACTCTCTCAACTTTCATTGGGGAAATACTAAAATAGGATAGGATCCATTTATAGGCAGAAAGATTTAAAGAAGTTTAAAGAATGTTTAAAGGGATACAGGGGCTTCCCTGGTGGCTCAGGCAGTAAAGAATCCGTGTGCAATGCAGGAGACCCAGGTTCAATTCCCAGGTCGGGAAGATCCCCTGCAGAAGGGAATGGCTACCCACTTCAGCATTCTTGCCTGGAGAATTCCACAGACAAAGGAGCCTGTCGGGCTATAGTCCATGGGGACCCAACTGAGTGACTAACACTTTTTCAAAGGGATATAATTATAAAATTTTGAATGGTATAGATGGTTTATAAAACCTCTAATAATAGATCTGGGTAGAAGGTGGAAAGACCTCTTGAAACATTACAAAGATAATATTAAAATAAACTAAGAAAAAGTTTATATACACTCAAATTATGTAGGCCTTGAACTCAATTATATAAAAATTATTTTTTAAAAAAGCAGAAAGTATGTCACAGAATGAACTTACAACTGACTTACATATTATTGTGACACTTTTCCCTGCTAATTTTCTGTTATTTTCCAGATTTTCAACTATTAGCATGTAATTCTTTTTTAAAAGTTACTTAAATATTTCACATAGTGATAAGAAAATCTAAAGTACTCATGCTCTCAAGAGACTGTACAAATTCAAAGTATAAAGAGGTTTTTAGGAAGAATTGGTTAAACTACAATGAATAAATATATGTATTTTTATATATAGGGCTTCCCAGATGGCACTATTGGGAAAGAACTCACCTGCCAATGCAAGAGACGTAAAAGACATGGGGTTCAATACCTGGGTCGGGAAGACCCCCTGGAGAAGGGCGTGGCAATCCACTCCAGTATTCTTGCCATGGAGAGGAACCTGGTGGGCTACAGTCCATAGGGTTGCAAAGAGTCAGACATGACCGAAGTGACTAAGCACACACACACATATATGTGTGTATATATATGTATAAGAAATCTAACTCACTTATACCTACCTACTATATACCAGGTACCATTAGATTGTATGTGAGCTACAAAGAAATATGACCTCTTCTCCCAAGAGTTTCCAAAGCAAAATTGGAAAAAGAAAACCAAAAATCATATATTACCCCAAACACCTAACACAAAAAGGATGTAGGTGTGGTGTATTCAAGGACTGTCCCTTAGCTATATGATGGCAGGAACTTTGGTTCTTGTATCACTAGTCTCTAAAACAGTGTATAGTAAGCACTCAGCAAATGTTTATTGAATGAATAGGTATATGCATATATGGATGGCTAGATATATAATATGATTAGTAAGTACTTGGAGATTCTAATAAGTATGTACATCTAATTTGGGTTAAGTAAAAGTCATGAGGGAAATGAGATTTTTTTTTTAAGTTATATGGTGGCAATATATGAAGCTGATGACATTCTACAAAATATACAAATAGTGTCACCATCTGTGATGGTTAATTTTACGTGTCAACTTGACTGAGTCATGAGGTTCTCATATATTTGGCAAACACTATTCTGGGTATGTCTGTGAGGGTGTTTTGGAAGAAAGTAATATTTAAATTGGTAGACTGAATAAAGCAGGTTGCCCTCCCTAATGTAGGTGGGTATCATCCAATCAGTCACAGGCCTGAATAAAACAGAAAGGCTGACCCTCCCACCAGTAAAAAAAGTCTTCTTGTCTGATAGCCTTTGAACTGGGACACTGTTTCATTCTCCTACCTTCAGACTTGAACTGAAACATCTGCTCTTCGTGGGTGTTGAGCTCGCCAGCCACCAAAACTGGAACTGTACCTTCAGCTCTCCACGGTCTCCGGCTTTTGGACTGAAACTAAACCATCAGCTCTCCTGGATCTCTAGCTTGTCAATTCGCCCGGCAGATCTTCAGACTTGCCAGCCTCCAAAATCACATAAGCTAATTCTGTACAATAAATTTACCTATCTGTATAAATATATCCTTTCAGTTTTGTTTTTTTCTGGAAAATCCTGATGACTACACCATAATATTCAGAATCCTAGATGAAGAAATGGCCTTGCCTGGAATGGTATTTACTGTGTCCTCATGTTGTATATTCAGTCTCACTGCCTTCTCTCATGCCCAGTATTGGGATTCTCAGGTTTCACAATAAGTAATATTTGTGCTGTGCTATGCTTAGTCGCTCAGTCGTGCCAGACTCTTTGAGACCCCATGGACTGTAGTCAGCCAGGCTCCTCTGTCCTCGGAATTCTCCAGGCAAGAATACTGGATTGGGGAGCCATTCCCTTCTCTGTTTTCCCAACCCAGGGATCGAACCCAGGTCTCCTGCATTGCAGGCAGATTCTTTACCATCTGAGCCACCAGGGAAGCCCAAGTAATACTTGATGTAGTCCAAAACAGTAATTATTCTAGAAATAGCTTATAAAATAAAGTCTCAACTTATACTTCTCCTCAATGATCTTCAATTGGGCATTTAATTATGATTTATCAATAAGTCTATTTCTGTTTTAAAGGATAAATCATTAATCGTCCAGGATTATTTGTCATCCTTTAAAAAAAAGTCGATTTTAAAACACTCGTCATATACATAAAAACAAATGAAAATCCTCATAGAAACTGGGCAAAGGTTATAAAACATTCACAGAAAAAAAGGCACAGACTTGATTAGCAAAACAAAGGTGCATAAACTCACTCATAACTAAGTAAATGCAAATCAGACCACAAGGAAATATCATTTCAACCCATCATATGGGCAAAAAATTTTATTTTCCATAATATCAAGATGTACAGAAAGACATGTTCTCATTTACTATTGATGACAGATTCCTTAATAGGAATAGATGGCACAACTTAGTTCAATAAAAAATGCACAAACCATTGACACACCAACTATACTGTTAGGAACTGACCCTACAGATATACTTGCAAAAGTATGTCGGAGTTAGAAATTGCAGCAATATTGGTACTAGCATAAAACAAAATAATCCCTAACTCCCCAAACAATCTACATACTTAACAGAAAGTTAACAGTTAAATAAATAATGATATTCATATACCATGTAATACTGAACAGGCATTGAAAAGAATGAAGAACCCTGAGTTTGCTGATATTAAAATAGACCAAAGATATGATTCAGTCAATGATTATGTATTAGTCAGGGTTCTCCAGAGAGATAGTATCAATAGGATAGACATAGACCTAGATAAGAGAGACAGAGGGAGAGATTGGTTTATTATAAACATAGATGAAATAAAGCATAGAATGGCTTATATAAAATAATCTCATCTATGTTTTAAAAAAGAACATATACAAACGTCTATAAATAGGGAAATAGAGACAGTCACATAGAGCAAGAGATAGATGCAGAAACATTTTTCTGGAAGCATATATAGGAAACAGTGATTACTTTAGGGGAAGAAAACTAGCTATTGAGTAGTGCATAGGAGAACATCTATAACTTTCCTTACAGTATTAATATTTAATTATGTGTATAACTTTTAGTTTAAAATGCTTACTTTAAAAGAAGGCAAGAGAAAATTTTATTCTCACCTGATTGTTTCAAATAATGGTTAACAATGGAAGAAACTCCATGAGGTGCTACAAAGTTACAGTCTCCTTCTTTTATCACCATTCCATCAATAGGAGAGGTCAGAGGCTTCAAAATGCCACCAGCTAACAATTCATCATAAAAACTGAAACAAATCAAAATGTATAACATAACTATATGCTATACTTAGCTCTAAACACTAAATTCTCTTCAAAGAATTCTTCGAGATTATAATCCTAAATAAAAACTAGAAATCTTCTTACAAACAACTCAACATATGTTTTGTGTTAATAAGACATAATTTTGGTGAAGAATGGAAACATTTTGAGAATCCATAGTCTTTTGCTGATTGTAGTCAAAGGTCTACTTTCTCATATATTTCAAAATTAAAGTCAGTGAAAATAAACAGAAAGGTATTCACTACACCGATTTTAAATCTGGTTAAGATTTGACTTCCATCACAGTTATCTGTCCTCTTTCTCAACACCAACATAGTTAACTCCTATTTATTGAGCTCTTACCATGTTCCATATAACATCTCACCTGATCTTCACAACAACTGGAGAGGCATGTATTACAGTTTTCCCACTTTACTTATGTAAATCTTTTATTGCTATTAATACTATGATCAATGATGATGATATAATTTCACTGTATTACAAGACTCAAAGTTTAACTCTGCTAAAAATGGATGATTTGTATCTTTTATCATCTTCAACCAGGAAGACTGATTCCACTCCTTTCAACTAACTCACCTTTGGTGTATTTTGGCATAATGAGGAGTGCAGGTGATATACTGGGCACCCAAGTCCACTGTGCTCTGTGGATTATGAGGACTGCTGGCTGTAGTCATTCTTCCTCCTTGAATTAGTCCCCAGGAAAATATCTTAATATATTAGAATGAATATTTCACAATTAACACTGATCACCCCAGGTTATACCAAAATGGATAACTTAGAACTGTTTCAGAAAACACATTTTTAATTTTTTACTTTTAGATTTCATAATAATTAATACATTTTAAAATTTTGTTTTCTCCAGATTCCAGAGATCTAAAAAAATCGTTTTTTAAATTGAAGGTTTTGTCATCTAATGCTGTTAGGAAGTAATTAACAGAGACAATTCAGTCTGGGGGTGTGAGATATCTTTTAAAAAGAACACATGAAGAATACAGCAGCCTTCAGCACTGTGCCTGCTCCATCTACTTACTGATCTGAATGAAGGCAATGAATGAACGGACCAAAGAAAACAAAATGAATGAAATGTCAGAATGAATGAATCAGAGAATGCTTTCCCTCTTGCTGTCAGGTTTCAGGAGAGTGACAGGATTCTCTCAAGTAGACAGATTTTCGGAAAGTCGTGGTCAATGGGCACTGGAGGATTCTCATAATCTAAAGAAAGCTGCCAGGGTACAGAGCAGGGTACAGGGGAAAAAAAAATTCACTTCTTGGCGACAGCGGCAGGCCCAAGCTTTGCAAACTCCAGTCAGGATGTCTCCCAGCCGCTCAGGCCTCCCAGGGAAGTGCTCCGGGATCCCGCCCTGCCCCCAGCCGCCCCACCGCCCGGCCTGGGTCGCCGCCCCAACTCGCGCCCACTCTTTTGGCCGTCCCGGGCGCCGGAAGTCTCTGATCACGTGATCGGGCGCCCGCCGACCTGCTGGGTGTTCCCCGATCCTTACTCGGAGAAGGCCCACACCACAAGCCAGTGTGCCCACCGGTCTTCCTTTCCCTGGCTTCCGTCCGGAAACGACCCACCTGAGTCCCCGGCCTTGTCCCACACAGTGAGGCGCAGAGGACTGGACGCCTCCCTCCTTAGCAGCGCCGCGCACAAGCTTCCCGTCAGCCCGGCGCCCACGATCAGCACCCGCGCCATGGCCCGCGGTCTCCGCGCCCGGGTGGCCGGCCTGCAGTCGGTGTAGCCGCCGCCACAGCCCAGCGGGCCAGAGCTGTCGGCTCCGCGCTCCTGGCCCTACTCGGCCCCTGAGCAGTTCCCTGGTCGGCCTGCAGGGGGCGGAGAGGAGGCGACTCGGCTGAGAATGATCAGCACTGAAGACCAGCAAATCTTGGCCTTCCTCTTGGTTTGAGAGCCAGGAGACCCCGCCGTGCCACAGGGCTGGTGTTGACTACTGCGGAGACCCAGCCCAAGGTTAACTGCTAGGGTAACTGTGCTTTGTTGGAACCTTGGCTTCTTAATAATCTTAAGTCTGAAAGGAACACAGCAGTGATGCCAGAGCCAGCTTTCTTCAAGCACCTTAATAGTCACTATTCACATAACAGAAAAAGAATTTGGGAGAGATTTTGCTTAAACTAACCCTCGGGCTTTGTGTAAATGATAAACTTTTTGAACCTCAATTTCTCCACCTGTAAAAGGGGGCCAGAAAATTCTGTATTCCAGATTATCGACAGTTAAAGATATATGGTTCACCAGAGAATTATAGGTCAATCTTCTCTTCAGTAAATATTAAATTTTATGACAAAACAATCCAGTGGTTGTAAGGGATGTGTGGATGAGCAAGACAAGGATTCATGCCCTTACCACTAGTTTTTTGTTTGCTTTCTAACGTTGTCCTGGAAATTCTCAAGGAAACAATAATATGCAAGGATAAGACTGAACCAAGACTTTTGAACTCTGTGGGAGAAGGTGAGGGTGGGATGTTTCAAAAGAACAGCATGTATATAATCTATAGGGAAACAGATCACCAGCCCAGGTGGGATGCATGAGACAAGTGCTCGGGCCTGGTGCACTGGGAAGACCCAGAGGAATCGGGTGGAGAGGGAGGTGGGAGGGGGGATCGGGATGGGGAATACATGTAACTCCATGGCTGATTCATGTCAATGTATGACAAAACCCACTGCAATGTTGTGAAGTAATTAGCCTCCAACTAATAAAAATAAATGAAAAAAAAAAAAAAAGACTGAACCATTTCAGTTACCCTGAATTGCAGATAAATTATTACTTGGACACTAGAGAAACTTGTTATAAGATAATTGACAATGATAGTCAATTACAATGAAAACATTAAAAGTTAGAAGTTTTACTGTATGTACACACGAGGGAGAAATTGCCAGGCTTGAAGTTGGTGATAGATCAGTATTACATATATCTAATAAAAGATAAAGATAAAATATCTAATAAAGGATAATCAAACTATACTTTGGATTTGGATAGTAACCCCTTATTGGTCATATCAATTGCAAATATTTTGTCCCATTCAATACATTGTCTTTTAATTTTAATAATCATGTCATTTGCTGTGTAAAAGCTTATAAGCTCAATTTAGTTTCTTGGTTTATTTTTGCCTGTGTTTCATTTGCCTTATGAGACAAGTCCAAAAAAAATATTGCTTACTTTTATATCCAAGAGTGGTCTGCCTGTATTCTCTTCTATGAGTTTTATGGTTTTAGGTCTTACATTTAGATCTTTATATCATTTTGAGTTTATTCTTGTATAAGGTGTGAGGAAATGTTCTAATCTCATTTCTTTACATGTAGCTTTCTAGTTTTCCCAGCACTGAGACTATATTTTTTCCACTGTATAGTCTTACATCTTTGTTATGGATTTATTGACCTTAAGTGTGTGAATTTATTTCCTGGCTCTCTATTCTGTTCCATTGATCTATGTGTCTGTTTTTGTGACAATATCAGTATTTTGATTTCAAGACTTTTTTCATATAGTCTGAAATCTGAGAAGGTGATACCTCTAGCTTTGTTCTATTTTCTCAAGATTGCTTTGGCAATTCAGGGTCTTTTGCACTTCTGTATAAATTTTCTGATTATTCTAGTTAGTGAAACATGTCCTGGTTATTATGATAGAGATTTCATTAAATCTATAGATCGCTTTGGATAGTACAGTTATTTTAACAATATTAATTTGTCCAATTTATGACCACAGAATATCTTTCCATTTCTTTGTATCATCTACAAATTTCCTTTATCCATGTTTTATAGTTTTCAAAGTATAGTTTTAACCTCCTTGATTAAGTTTATTTCTAAGTATTTTATTAACACAGTTTTAAATGAGATTGTTTGCTTGCTTTCTCTTTCTGGTATTTCATTATTAGTGTATAGTAAAGTAACAGATTTCTGTATATTAATCTTGTATCCTGCAACCTTACTGAATTCAGTTTTTAGTTCTAATAGCTTTTGGGTGGAGACTTTAGGGTTCTCTATGTAGAGTATCGTGTCATCTGCAAGTAGTGTCATTTTTGCCCTTGTTGTTTTTGTTGTTTAGTCACTAAGTTGTGTCTCTTTGTGACCCCATGGACTGTAACCTGCCAGGATTCTCTGTCCATGGAATTTTCCAGGCAAGAATACTGGGTTACCATTTCCTACTCCAGGGGAACTTCCTCCCCTAGGGATTGAACCTGCATCTCCTGAATTTCTTGCATTGTAGGCGGATTCTTTACTGCTGAGCCACCGGGGAAGCCCCATTTTTGCCCTGCCCTTCCTTAAGTTTGAATAGCTTTAATTTCTTTTTGCTATCTGATTGCCATGGCTAGAACTTCTAGTACCATTTATTTAGAAGTGGTACGAGTGGGCATCCTTGTCTTGTTCCCAGTTTTAGAGGAAATGCTTCCAGCTTTTCAGCATTGAGGTGATATTAGCTGTGATTGTATCATATATGGCCTTTACTATGCTGAGATATGTTCCCTCTATACAATTTGATGAGAGTTTGTTGTTTTTTTTTAATCATGAATGGATATTGAATTTTGTCAACTGCTTTTTCTGATCGTGTGATTTTTATCCTTTTTATTATTGTGGTGTATCACATTGATTGACTTGCAGATATTGAATCATTCTTGCATCACTTTACATATGTAAATATAGACACTAAATTCAAGTGAATTTTTCCTAGGTTAAGCAGTATCTTGAGGAATCAATGCAGGTCCTCATGATCTGTTGAGTACATTCTTCTCTCCTGTCATCTCCTCTTGTTACCTCATTTCTGTTAATAGTCTGGTCACCTTGCATAATCAGACTTGAAACCTCATAGTCTTCTTCAATATATCTGTTCTCTTTTCTCATCCTTGATATCTATTAGTCTTCTGGTATTTTTTACCCCTTCTCCTCTGTCTCTTAAATCCAATCCCACTCCATTGTATCTCAGAGAAGTACAAATTTCATTTCTACCAGCAATATTCTACATTGCCTATTTTACTGCATTATTGTCAACTGTGAACATTGAGCATTTTGAAAGGTGATCATTGACAGATTAACCCATTACTTAAGTTCAAACAGTCATTAGTTCTTAATTTAATTCTTATAGCAGCTTTCTAACTGACCTCTCTGCTCCTAATCTCTGTTCTGCACCAAGTTTCTAGACTGGTCATTGCCATTCTCAAGTGACTTTTAGTAATTCTCAGTCTCATACAGATTAAAGTTCAACTACTTGGTATAAAAATATTCAGTCACTACTATATATATAGTAGATAACTAAGAAGAACCTGATGTATAACTCAGGGAACTCTACTCAATACTGTGCAACGCCCTATATGGGAAAAGAATCTTAAAATAAAAAGAGCAGATATAGGTATATGTGTGACTGATTCACTTTGCTGTATGCCTGAAACTAACACAACGTTGTAAATCATATATGTGCCAATAATTGTTTTTTAAAAAGTATTCAGTGATATTTCTCAAGTCTATGTTTATATCTTATCTTGGTAGGTTTTTTTTTTTTCAGTTGTTTTTAATGAACTTTTTTGTTTGTTTGTTTTTATTGTAGTGGTTTTTTAATACATTGACATGAATCAGCCATGGATTTACATGTGTTCCCCATCCCAATCCCCTCTCCCATTTCCCTCTGCATCCCATCCCTCTGGGTCTTCCCAGTGCACCAGCCCCAAGCACTTGTCTCATGCATCCAACCTGGGCTGGTGATCTGTTTCACCCTTGATAGTATACTTGTTTCAATGCTATTCTCTCAGAACATCCCACCCTCGCCTTCTCCCACAGGGTCCAAAAGTCTGTTCTATACATCTGTGTCTCTTTTTCTGTTTTGCATGTAGGGTTATTGTTACCATTTTTTAAAATTCCATATATATGTGTTAGTATACTGTACTGGTGTTTATCTTTCTGGCTTACTTCACTCTGTGTAATGGGCTTCAGTTTCATCCATCTCATTAGAACTGATTCAAATGAATTCTTTTTAATGGCTGAGTAATATTCCATTGTGTATATGTGCCGGAGCCTGCCGGCAAACAAACTGGTCAAGAATGCAATTACCAGAGTACCTAGGAAAAAGAAGACTCAGAAAGAGAAAGATGGGGTTGAGAGGGACGGAGTCCGCTTGCGTCTGACTCCGCCAACTTTATTGAAGAATACCACACCTATATATACGCTAACAGGAGTTACTAAGAATAGATCGAGGGTTTTGCATATGTGCAGAGCTACAGATGTTTTAAATTCCCACACTTAAGATAAGTAAAGCATTAATTACCCTAGCGCCCAACATGATTAAGATCATTAGAACATTAGATAGAAAACAGGCTTCATCAATAGAACATTAGATGGAAAACAGGTTTCAGGCATGATGAGCTTATCAGCACCAGAAAAACAGGCAAAAAGGTCACCAGTGTGTTTTCTCCCTGAAGGAGACAAATGCCAGTCTATACTTTAACAAGAAGGGGTGACAAAGAGAGACCTTTTGATCTCTCTTAGGGCCGTAAGGGGCCTGTACATTCAGGCCGGCTCACTGCATATATGTACCATAGCTTCCTTATCCATTCGTCTGCTGATGGGCATCTAGGTTGCCTCCATGTCCTGGCTATTATAAATAATGCTGCAATGAACATTGGGGTGCACGTGTCTCTTTCAGATCTGGTTTCCTCTGTGTATATGCCCAGGAGTGGGATTGCTGGGTCATATGGCAATTCTATTTCCAGTTTTTTAAGAAATCTCCACACTGTTCTCCATAGCGGCTGTAGTAGTTTGCATTCCCACCAACAGTGTAAGAGGTTTCCTTTTTCTCCACACCCTCTCCAGCATTTATTGCTTGTAGACTTTTGGATAGCAGCCATCCTGACTGGTATAATGGTACCTCATTGTGGTTTTGATTTGCATTTCTCTGATAATGAGTGATGTTGAGCATCTTTTCATGTGTTTGTTAGCCATCTGTATGTCTTCTTTGGAGAAATGTCTGTTTATTTCTTTGGCCCATTTTTTGATTGGGTCATTTATTTTTCTGGCATTGAGCTGCAGGAGTTGCTTGTATATTTTTGAGATTAATCCTTTGTCTGTTTCTTCATATGCTATTATTTTCTCCCATTCTGAAGGCTGTCTTTTCACCTTACTTATAGTTTCCTTTGTTGTGCAAAAGCTTTTAAGTTTCATTAAGTCCCATTTGTTTATTTTTGCTTTTATTTCCAATATTCTGGGAGGTGGATCATAGAGGATCCTGCTGTGATTTATGTCGGAGAGTGTTTTGCCTATGTTCTCCTCTAGGAGTTTCATAGTTTCTGGTCTGACATTTAGATCTTTAATCCATTTTGAGTTTATTTTTGTGTATGGTGTTAGAAAGTGTTCTAGTTTCATTCTTTTACAAGTGGTTGACCAGTTTTCCCAGCACCACTTGTTAAAGAGGTTGTCTTTTTTCCATTGTATATCCTTGCCTCCTTTGTCAAAGATAAGTGTCCATAAGTACGTGGATTTATCTCTGGGCTTTCTATTCTGTTCCACTGATCTATATTTCTGTATATAGAAAGATAGAAATACAGATCTTGGTAGTCTTTATATGTCTTGTGCTACTAAGTTGGGGCTACCCTGATGGCTCAGACAGTAAAGAATCTGACTGCGATGTGGAAGACCCAGGTTTGATCCCTGGGTCGGGAAGACCCTCTGGAGAAGGGAATGGCCACCCACTCCAGTATTCTTGCCTGGAGTATTCCATGGACAGAGGAACCTGGCAAGCTGCACTTCATGGGATCACAAAGAGCTGGATACTGAGCTATTAACACTTTTACTTTCACAACTAAGTTGAGTTATTTTAGTTCCCGTAAATATATCCTCAGATTTTCCACTTATCTGTGGAAGTGAGAAACATTTGCTTATGTTGTTCTTGAGTATAAGATATACTTTCTGACTTGTGTTGCCAGTAGTTGTGAATTTGCATTAATTCTTCACTCTCTTTTTCTTTTCCCCTATGATCAACAATATCCTTTTTTAAAAGTTATCCAAAATTTGGGAATGTTATGACCATTCAGTAGAAGTAGCCATGGTGGTTTGTGATTTCTTATCACTTTTTGTCTTCAGGGAGTGACAGAACCACCCTCCCCACCTACACTCCTAACCTCCAAAATGGATTATATTAATTCAGAGCTATAACTCTAAGGTTGTGTGGGTGCATGGTTGGCTACTAGCACTGGTGTATCTCTCTGAGAGAGGTGTGAATGACTCAATGACCTAGAGAAGGTAGTATTGTAAAACAGCTGGGACAGATGGACTTACATTTACTCTTCCTATTCACCTTGGCATTTTGCCTTCACTTCTTCCCAGTTTTCTGCTATGGCTCCTCCTGGTCATTCAAGTGCAGCTTAAAAGTTACCTAAAAGAGGTCTTCTCTAATCACTTGACCTAAAATAGCCACCCAGTGGCCCTCTTTTGCATTAACCTATTTTCTTAATATCACTTAATTACCTTTAGAAGTGAACTTACTTTTTACTTGTTTAATTATTTATTGTTTATTTAGTTTAGTTTTTCTCTCACTAGAATTTAAGCACCAAGAGGACAGAAACATCATCATGTTCAATACCGTATCTTTGGCAACTGGAATCCAAATTAGAATTCTCAGAGACTGAGAGTTCACTAACTCTTTGCCTAGAAGATATCCAAGACTTTTGAGGATAATACTTAAAGGAAGATAGGCTGAATGGTAATTCAGTGGGGAGATATCAATATTAAACATATTTTCTCAGAGAGTTCTTTTCTATGATATAATATTGCTATAATGATATAAAATACAATGTCAGTGAACAAAGAATATCTGATAATGTGATTCACAGCACTTTCTGTCCTTATTTATTTCATTGATAATTTACATAATCATTAATGGCATATCTAACAGTATTTAGATGGCATAAAATCAAGATGAATAACCCCATGGAACTATTTTATTTTATTCCTTAGTGTAATTTAATTGTTTATTGAAGTATGGCTAATGCACAACACTGTTAGTTTCAGGTATATAGTAAAGTATGTGTATATATGTGAACTTCCCTCTTATACCTGCTTTTGCGGCATCCCACAGATTTTGGAAAATTTTGTTTCCATTTTGATTTGTCTTGAGGTATTTTCTTATTTCCTCTTTGAATTCATTTTTTAAATAGCCTATTGTTTAGTCTCCTTGTGTTTGTTCTTTTCCTGGTTTTCTTTCTGTAGTTGATTTCTAATTTCATACAATTGTGGTAAAAAAAAAAATACTGTTTCTACAAATGTTATTATTTTATTGTTATTTGTATTGTTTTCATTGACTTTATTTGGCATGATTATTTTGAAATTCATGTTGTCGAATGTGTCAGTTCATTTCTTTTTGTGGATACATGATATTTCTTTATATGGATATATCACAGTATGTTTATCTGTTCACCTCCTGATGAACATTTGGGTTGTTTCTAAAAATAAAGCTGCTATGAATATTTCACAAGTCTTTATATGAACACTGGCTTTCATTTATCTTGTGTAAATATCTGGGGGTGGAATAGTCTGGTTATATGGTAGATGTGTTCAACTTTGAAAGGAACTATCAAGTAAAACTGTTTCCCAAAATGACTTTATCATTTTACATTCTAACAGGACCATTTGAAGATTCTATTTATTCTCCATCCTTAGTATCATTGAATATGATCAATCCTTTCAACTTTAGCCATTCTAATAAATGTGTGATGGCATTACAGTAAGGTTTTAATTTTAATTTCTCCAATGATGTTTGATATTCACCATCTTTTCATGTGGTCATTTGCCATTCATATAGCTACTTTTGTGAAGTGTCTGTTCAAAGTTTCTACCTATTAAATAAATTGGGTAGTTTATTTTCTTATCACTGAATTTACAGAGTTTATTATATATTTTGGATACAAGTAAAATGTGTGACTAGCAAATGCTTTCTTCCTGTCTATGACTTCTATTCATTATATTATCAGCATCTTTCCAAGTGCAGATATCCTTAATTTATCCATTTTTAGCTTATATGGTTTCTACTTATTGTCTTCCATCAAAGAAATACTGGATTTATACTTCAAGGTAATGAAGACTTTTCTCTTATGTTTTCTTCCAGAAGTTTTATAGTGTTATTCAGTTCAGTTCAGTCACTCAGTCATGTCTGACTCTTTGCGACCCCATGGACTGCAGCATGCCAGGCTTCCCTGTCCATCACCAACTCCCAGAGTCTACTCAAACTCATGTCCATCGCATTGGTGATGCCATCCAACCATCTCATCCTCTCTTGTCCCCTTCTCCTCCCACCTTCAATCTTTCCCAGCATCAGGGTCTTTTCCAAAGAGTTGCTTCTTCGCATCAGATGGTCAAAGTACTGGAGTTTCAGCTTCAGCATCAGTCCTTCCAGTGAACATTCAGGACTGATTTCCTTTAAGATGGACTGACTGGATCTCCTTGCAGTCCAAGGGACTCTCAAGAGTCTTCTCCAACACCACAGCTCAAAAGCATCGTCTTCGGTGCTCAGCTTTGTTTATAGTCCAACTGTCACATTCATACATGACTACTGGAAAAACCATAGCTTTGACTAGACGGACATTTGTTGTAAAGTAATGTCTCTGTTTTTTAATATGCTGTCTAGGCTGGTCATACCTTTTCTTCCAAGGAGCAAGTGTCTTTTAATTTCATGGCTGTAGTCACCATCTGCAGTGATTTTGGAGCCCCCCCCCAAAAATAAAGTCTCTCTGTTTCCATTGTTTCCCCATCTATTTGCCATGAAGTGATGGGACCAGATGCCATGATCTTAGTTTTCTGAATGTTGAGCTTTAAGCCAACTTTTTCACTCTCCTCTTTCACCTTCATCAAGAGGCTCTTTAGTTCTTCACTTTCTGCTCTAAAGGTGGTGTTATCTGCATTTCTGAGGTTATTGATACTTCTCCCAGCATTCTTGATTCTAGCTTGTGCCTCATCCAGTCTGGCATTTCTCATGATGTACTCTGCATATAAGTTAAATAAGCAGAGTTACAACATACAGCCTTGATGTACTCCTTTCCCTATTTGGAACCAGTCTGTTGTTCCATGTCCAGTTCTAACTGTTGCTTCCAGACCTGCATACAGATTTCTCAGGAGGCAGATCAGGTGGTCTGGTATTCCCATCTCTTGAAGAATATTCCACAGTTTGTTGTGGTCCACATGGTCAAAGACTTTGGCATAGTCAATAAAGCAAAAGTAGATGTTTTTCTGGAATTCTCTTGCTGTTTTGATGATCCAGCATATGTTGACAATTTGATCTCTGGTTACTCTGCCTTTTCTAAATCCGTCTTGAACATCTGGAAGTACATGGTTCACGTACTATTGAAGCCTGGCTTGGGGAATTTTGAGCATTACTTTGCTAGCGTGTGAGATGAGTGCAATTGTGCAATAGTTTGAACATTCTTTGGCATTGCCTTTCTTTGGGACTGGAATGAAAACTGACCTTTTCCAATCCTGTGACCACTGCCGAGTTTTCCAGATTTGTAGGTCTATGGTCCTTTTTAAGTTAATTTTTGTATTCGATGTTAGATATGAATCAAAGTTCATACCTTTGCATATGAATATTTGTTTCGCACTGTGTGGTTTAGACTGAATTGCCTTTGCATCTCTGTTGAGAATTAATTGACCATGTAAATGTAGATCTATCCTAAACTCTGTTCTCATCCATTTATATATCTTGTTCTGCCAGTGCCACACTCTCTTGATAACTTTAGCCTTACAATAAATAAGTCTTAAATTTGGTACTGTGAATATTCCAATTGTGTTCGTTTTCAAAATTATTTCGACTCTTTAAGGTTCTCACCAGTTCCATATACTGTCTAAAAAGACCTTAATTTCTATGAAAATGCCTTCGATTTTAATAAGAATTGGTTTGTTCAGCCCTTCTAGATCCTTGCTGATTTTCTATATATGTGCCCTATCAGTTATAAATTGATATCTCTAACTGTAAGTGAGAATGTAAATACGTGTCTTTCTCCTTACAGCTTTATAAGGTCTGGGTTTTGACTCCTGACTCTCTTTTTAGAGAGAGATGTATATAAATATGTAAATTGATAAACTGTTGCTGAATTGATCTATTTATCATTTTGAAATTGCACTATTTATCACTGGTTATATTTTCCTTTAAAATCTGTACTGCCTGATATTAATATAGCGTCTTTTTGATTAGTATTCATTTGTTATATTGTTTTCCCCCTTTACAGTTTTACTATAGTTATGTCTCTATCTTTAAAGCAAATTTCTTGAGGGTAGCCTTCCTTTTTATCCAGTCTGACAATCTCTTTTAATTGGGCTTTTAGATTTAGCCATTTATGAGGGAGAAGAAAGTGCTATTATGATTGGGATTTTTGACATTTCAAATTCCAAGTGTTTATTGCTGACTCTTCTATATTATCTTTTATCTTTAATCCTTTAAAAATCACTTATTTGTAGGAAATTTTTAAAGTATACATAGATTCTTTGGGATTTTCTACATAGGTAATCAGATATGCTTTTAATTATTTTTTCTTGCTTAATTGCACTGGCTAGGACTTAAAGTACAATGTTGAATAGAAGTGGCGAGAAAGGACCTCTTTTCTTGCTCTAATTCTTATCAAAAAAGCATTCAGTCTTTCACCAAGTATGATTAGAACTGTAGACTTTTCATAAATGGCCTTAATAGTTTAAGGAAGTTTCTTTCTATATATAATTTGTTGAGAAGTTTTATGACTAAATGATTAACTTAGTCAAACACTTTTTTGCATCTTCTGAGGTTTTTGGGTTTTTTTTTTTTCAGTTTAGCCTGTTAATATGGTAAATGACACTAATTGATATTTGAATGTTGAATCAGTCTTTTGTTTGTGGGATGAACCCCATTAGACTGAGATATATTTTTTCAATATATTGCTGGATTTATTTTGATAATATTTTGGTGAGAGTCTTGGAATCTGTATTTATGGGGGAAATTGGTCTATAGCTTTCTTCTTTCATAATGTGACCTTATACAATTAATTGGGAAGGAAATCAACTATATGCCAATAAAATTTTTTAAAAAAATTAATTAGAAAGGATACCCTTCTCTTCTATTTTCTGGAAGAGACTGTAAAGAATTTTTTTTTTTTTAATATCTGGTGAAATTTGGCAGTGAAACTATCTCACTTGGATTTTTCTTTATCAGAGGGTTTTTATGCTATACATTTAATTTAAAAAATAGATACTGGAATATTCAAGTTATCACTTTTTGGGGGGGTGAATTTTGACATTAATAGTTTCTCTTTTTAAGGAATTATTGTATTTCATTTATGTTTTCAAGTTTATAAGCATAGAGTTAAGTAGTCCCTTATTATAATTAATTTTAATATCTTTGGAATCAGTAGACTGTTTTTTCTTCATTCCTGATATGGGTATTTTACGTTTTCTTTTTTTTCTTGGTCATCTTGGCTAAAAGTTTTTTTTTACCATTTCAAAGAATCGGCTTTTGGTTCATTGATTTCCTCTATTTGTCTTTCATTCCTTTTCTTTGACTTTTTGCCAATCTATATTATTTCTTTCCTTCTATTTATTTCAGTTTTAGTTTGCTTTTTTTTTTCCTCTAGCTTTTTTGAGGTAAAAGCTTCAATTACTTGTTTTTCTTACCTTTCTTATTTTCTCATGTAAGTAGTTATTGCTATAAATTTCCTTCTAAGTATTGCTTAGCTGCACCACACAAATTTTGATATTGTTGTATTTTCATTTTCAGTTAGTTAAATTATTTTTTATATTTTTATTTATTTCTTTTTGGCTATGCTGGGTCTTCGTTGCTATGCAGGCTTTTCTCTAGTTGTGGCGAGTGTGTGTGGAGGGGTACTCTGAGTTGTAGTGCATAAGCTTCTCATTGCAGTGATTTCTCTTGTTGCAGACAGAGTGGGCTTCAGTAGTTGCAGCACATGGGTTCAGTAGTTGCAATTCCTGGACTCTAGAGCACAGGCTCAATAATTGTGGCACAGGGCTTAGTTGCTATGTGGCATGCAGGATCTTCCCAGACCAGGGATCAAACCTGTGTCTCCTGCATTGGCAGACGGATTCTTTATCAC
This sequence comes from Cervus canadensis, assembly GCF_019320065.1. Lineage (NCBI taxonomy): Eukaryota > Metazoa > Chordata > Mammalia > Artiodactyla > Cervidae > Cervus > Cervus canadensis. The sequence goes on along the minus strand of NC_057393.1, from coordinate 39,942,491 downwards.
TGAGCCACCAGGGAAGCCTCTCAAATATTTTTAAAAGTCCCTCTTCTTTAACCTCTGGGTTACTTAGAAATGTATTCTTTAATTTCCAAGTATTTGGGTACTTTTTTGATAACTTTTACTATTGATTGCTATTTTAATTTTGTTATGGCCCAAGAAGTTTGTATGAATTTTATTCCTTTAAATTTAAATCTTTACTACTGGCCACAATCTTGATGAATGTTTTTTTGTTTGTTTGAGAAGAATGTGTATTATGCTATGGTTGTATAGAATGTTTTATAAATGTCAATTAAATCAAGTGATTGCTAGGTATTGCCCAGGTCATCTATATTTTTACTGATCTTCTGTCTACTCATTCTATCAAATACTGAAAAGGAGGGGTTGAATTTTCCAAATATAATCGTAAATTTGTCTATTTCTCCTTTTAGTCTATTAATGCTTGCTTACATATATTTAAGAGTCCGTTTTATGGTGCAGAGGCTTCCCACATGGCTAAGTGTTAAAGAATCTGCCTGCAATGCAGGAGACATGAAAGACAAGGTTTAATTCCTGGGTCAGAGATATCCCCTGGAGTAAGAAATGGCAACCCGCTCTAGTATTCTTGCCTGGAAAGTCCCATGGACAGAGGAGCCTGGCACGCTACAGTCCACAGGGCCACAAAGAGTCAGAGGGGACTAAGCGGACACTGAGCTGTTTGGTGCATACACTTTTAGGATTGTTATGTCTTCTCTGAGAACTGATTCCATATTGTTATGACATCTTGCTTTTTATCTATATTTCTTATTCTGAGTCTACTGTAATTGAAATCAACATAGTTAGTCCAGCTTTCTTTTGGTATATCTTGCTTTACACTTTTACTCCTCAACCTATCTGTCTATTGATAATAATAATCTGTACTTAATGCAGACTTCTTATAGGCCTCCCTTGTGGCTCAGCTGGTAAAGAATGCACCTGCAATTAGGGAGACTTGGGTTTGATCCCTGGGTTGGGAAGATCCCCTGGAGAAGGGAAAGGCTACCCACTCCAGTATTCTGGCCTAGAGAATTCTGTGGACGAGTCCATGGGGTCGAAAAGAGTTGGACATGACTGAGAGCTGTCACTTACACTTTCACAAATGATTATTATGTTGTTGGCTAAAATCTACCAGGTTACTACTGTGTTTATTTGTTCTTCATTTATTTTTTTGAAAATCTTTTACTTCTTAAGGTCTAACTGAGCATTTATTATTAACCCGTTTTACCTTCTTTATTGACTTACTCTTTGTACTTCTTAAAAGTTTTTTGATTTTCTTGAGTTTACAACATATATTTTTAAATAATCTAAGCCAAACTTCAATGTTTTTCTTTCTATCATATGTGTTAGGAAAAGAAATGAGCACTTGTTTATGTTTTCCATAGGGAGAAATCTTCAAAACCCAACAATAGTGATATGACAGTCGCTTCTATATTTGAACTGCTTTACACCATTCATAGACTGCGTGTTTACTACTCATTACTGTTATTACAGTGACTGCCAGTCAGAAGAACAGAAATCTATTTTAACACTTTAAGGGAGTTAGAATTATGTCTTAATAATTCTGATTAAAAAAAAAAAACTGCACTAGTGGGAAACTACCACTAACAACTCTGTGGATATTTTTGTGAATGTATTTAGAGTAGCATATGGGAAAGTGACTTGAAAAGCTACTTAGCATTTATTAGTATCAACAGTGTTCTTTCAAAATGTTTTTGTAGTTTCTGTTGCCAATTTATATAATGCCAGGTTTGATTTTGCACTGAAATTAAATGTTCTCATTTTTTAATTTTTTCACTTTATCTATGATTATATTTAGCAACCTTTGCCAAAAGGAGCACAATATGTGATTGACTACTTTGAAGACACATATATTAGGCACCTAAAATCAAGAAGAGCAAAAAGGTATGGCATAATGTTTTTTATTGTTGTGGGTTGTATCTAAAGTCAAACTAATGATTTTAATGGCAGAAACTGAAGAAAATTGATCCTCAAATCAACTTTTAGAAAATTATATTTAGTTACAGATGGGTGCTGTTAATAATGCAGCTCTTTGGTTTAATTTTGTTTAAGTGCTTTTGCTAACTGTGTGATAATCTTTAAAAATCATTATGTAAGATATTTATTACTCTTGCACAAAGCTCAATTTTCTGTCATGCTTCCATCTTTAAAATCATCTTTTAAAAGTTTGCCCCTACACTAAGCAAAGCACCAGTTCATGACATAGTATTTCTCCAACCAGCCAACAGAGATGAAAAATTATGGTTAATGACTAAAGTTGAGGTAATAGTAATTACTAGATTAGATACTATGTTTTACAGGTAAAGTGATATTTTAGTAACAACATCTAGCTCTATGGTATCTGTATAAATTTAATAAATAGTGGTCCACTGTATTCAAATGATCATTTTAAAACATCAGCATTTAAAAAAATCATTGATATATTTTAAAACTCCTTCATACTAAGCCTTTAAAAATTGGTATGTCTTTTACTCCTAAAAAATTTCAATTTGAGAGCTAAATTTTTTATCAGACACTTAATGTGTTTAGATTCCATAAAATTTATACTTAAAAGAGTAGTTTCAAGTACCCAAATTGCTCTGAATATATTTTAAAATCTCAGTAACTGAATTGATTATCGATAAGTAATTTTTCTTATATATTTTCATCTACTTTGACAAAATTATTTCCAATATTTTTAGATGGATTGATTTAACTTTTAAGCAGAATACCAGTATAAAAATTGCATAGGTCCAAAGTATATTTGAAAACTCATGTTAACTTAGTAACATCAATATCAAATTCAATTTGAGATGAAAAGCAACTCAGAATTTATCAGTGTCAACAAAATAGTCTTTGAATTTTTTGTTGTTGTTGCCATTTTACATAATACTGTTTACATAACACTTTGTATAACACTGTTGTGACCACAAGTGTTATAACTTTTTTTCTTATGCACTTAAATTAGCAGGTTTCTCTCTCTTTGGTAAGAAATTTGGTAATACTGTTCTAAAATTTGCTTTCTGTCTTCAGTGAAAAGCACAGATACTATACCAAATATAATGCAAACCTCTGGACCAAAGGTGAGATGTTCAGTCTCCATAAATCAAAGCTTTAAATTAAAAGAAACTTTAAGTAGTAAATACAGTTTCAATTACATATCCACCTAATTTGTACCAAGTTATTAAATATTGCACTGGAGATTAACTTAACATATATATGCTGCGGCTAAGTCACTTCAGTCGTGTCCGACGCTGTGCGACCCCATAGACGTCAGCCCACCAGGCTCCCCCATCCCTGGGATTCGCCAGTGTTCTACTGGAGTGGGTTGCCTTTTCCTTCTCCAATGCATAACATATATATAAGATATAGCAATTGTTTGCAAGCAAATTATTTTCCTGAATTTCTAGTGTTTTATTTGTTCTCTTAAGGTGGTCTAATATGTATTAAATGTTAGTTATATGACTAGTATTATATTACAGTTCAGTTGCTCAGTCTTGTCCAACTCTTTGTGGCCCCATGGACTGCAGCACGCCAGGCTTTCCTGTCCATAACCAACTCCCAGAGCTTGCTTAAACTCATGTCCATCCCATCAGTGATGCCATCCAACCATCTCATCCTCTGTCTTCCCCTTCTCCTCCTTCCTTCAATCTTTGCCAGCATCAGGGTCTTTTCCAGTGAATCAGTTCTTCACATCAGGTAGCCAAAGTACTGGAGCTTCAGTTTTAGCATCAGTCCTTCCAATCAATAATTAGGACTGATTTCCTTTAGGATTGACTGGTTTGATCTCCTTGCAATCCAAGGGACTCTTGAGAGTCTTCTCCAACAGTACAGTTCAAAAGCTTTCTTTATGGTCCAACTCTCACATCCATACTTGACTACTGGAAAAAACCATAGCTTTAACTAAATGAACCTTTGTTGACAAAGTAAAATAGCATGCTTTTTAACATGCTATCTAGGCTGGTAGTAGCTTTTCTTCCAAGGAGAAACCGTCTTTTAATTTCATGGCTGCAGTCACCATCTGCAAATCTCCAAATAATTTTGGAGCCCAAGAAAATTAAAAAAAAAAAAAAAAGCATCATGTCACATTTATCAAATTTAAGTTTTATAACAAACCTGAGAAGTAGGCATTATTTACACTTTTTAAGTAGGAAAACATGCTCAGAGAGGGTGAGTAACTTGCTTTAAGTCACACAGTTTACAAGTTGTGTAGTTGGGAGTTTTATAAATATATAATTTCACATATCCTTTCAGGTACAGTGTCTGGCTCATTTTACAAGGCTCATGAAATTGGTAAATCAAGGTCTGGGGAGAAAATCTGGATGGTGACCTCTGTGATTCCCTGGTTTCTCAGTTTTCATGAAATGATTTATGTGTCTGGCTTTCCAGAATTTGGTTACTCAAACTCAAAGTCATATTTCTGTAAACAAAATAAAATCCAAACCCTGAGAGGCTGAATGTAAGCTATACAAGCTTTCTAATCTTCACATGAGTCCCCTTTCCCTCTCCCAAACCCAAAAACCTTTAAACATACTTTAAATAAATAATAGTCTGGTAAGAGTATTATTATATCAGTAATATCAATTATATTAGTTAACCTGCAGTATATAGTAAAACTCTTAAAACTGAACTAAGCAGTACTATTAAGAAGACTTTAAAGAGGGAATTTGTGCTACTGAATAGAGTAGTTGGAAAAGCATGGATTTTGGAGTTAAGCAGGCCTGAATCTCAACCGTGATTGCCAGTTATACATTGTATATCCTTAGACAGGTTTATTTAATTTTTCAGAGCCTCTGTTTTGTCATCTGAAAATGGTAATATTCCCTACCTCACAGAATTATTTAAGCAGTCAAATAGTATTAATTGCTGCAATTTTAATATTATTAAAATCTCTTTTTACATGTAGATTCCAAATGTGGTACCTTTTCAAGGTGATGTCTTTCATCCTAATTCTTGGAACTACTCATGGTGCCTTTAGAAAACAAAGATCTGTGAACCCTGAAGCAAGTATGAATATTGTAAGTTGCTAGGACATAAATGCTAAGCTGATAAAATCACAGGGAATGTTACTCTTCAGTTTTGAGGGGTCTTATTTGAATAGATCTACAGTCAGTTTATATCTCTGCATTCATGTATTTTGAATACGGGTCAACTAATATTCCTCATCTGCTTTCCTATAGCTTACAGTTTCCCTTTCTGCTTTATTCTGTGTCTGAAATGAAAATATGCTTAAACATATCATTTCTCTATTCTATATATGCATTTACATAACAAATTCCACATATGTATATATTCTTAGCTATATATATAGGCAAACAAACACTTGTGGGTAAACATATTTTAAAATTGTATATTGGTATGTAGGTAAAACTATAATTAGTAGTCAGAAAAAAAATAATAGGTTAGTTCTTGAGATATCTCCTTGAATGCAGGGGTTTTAATTTTTTGTTGTTGTTGTTTTATTTATCTATGAACCCCTGGTATATAAGACTGATGCTTAGTAGATGTTCTATAAATATTTATTACTGAATTAATCAGTGAATTAGTGAAAATAAAAAATGCATAAGCTTAAGATTGAGAATACAAAGATTCATTATTACATTAATGTGTGTTTGTGTGTGTTAGTCAGTCATGTCCTACTCTTTGTGATCCCAAGGATTATAGCCCTCCAGGCTCCTCTGTCCATGGGATTAGGTTAGATTTAATTAGGTTACGTTAATTCACTAACAGTCTTATTCTAAAAGGTTTGCTTTTTCCTTATCTAGAGTCAAATTATTTCCTACTGGGGCTACCCAGATGAAGAGTATGATATTACAACTGAAGATGGTTATATCCTTAGCCTTTATAGAATTCCCTATGGGAAGACAAACAGTGAAAACAATTCAGGTAAAGCTCAGTTCAAGATAAACTGGTGATTATCTGAAGCTCTTAACTTCATTTCTTCTCAGTGTGTTTAGGACAAGAAAAGGGTTTAAAGATTAAGTGAACAGTTAACTTCTCCTGCATATCTCTATATGCCCCAGGAAGAGAATCTGACCCTCCTTTAGCTTCCTGTTCAGAGTGGTTTTAAAGTAAGGTGGAACACACATTGCTCCTCCCAAGTTTTCTTTGTGGATCACCATACTCATCCATGTTGATTACCTAGAATTTTCTTTGATTAATGAGGGGTTAGAAATGCTCTGAAACACAGTAGCTTTATTCTGTAGCTTTGAAGTATGGTTGGCAAAAATTTCTTTCTTTGTGCCTGTGAATCTCTCCTCTAGTAATAGCAAAGAGATAAGTTTGATAAGTTTGGTAGCAGTCTCATGGCTCTTTACTCCAAGTACTACGCACACTACTGTCAGCAGAATGAGACGCTGAAAAACGCACTAGAATTTGTCACTAGGGTCATATTAATAATTCTAGATGTATCACTTCTAGCACAATATGTAACCAACTACTTTTCTTATTTGTCTAACTGTTGCAAAAAAAAAAAAAAACACAGAATTTGTCTTTTCTCCTTAGATTTTGTCCTTGAAAAAATTGTTTCTCATATTTTAGGACACCCTGTCAAGTTCTCATTTTGAACATTATGGTACATTTCAGAGAAAATTCATTAATTTTGAGCAGGCTCTACCAATATAATTTTTGATCCTTATAGAGGTCACATCTACTAGGCAGAGAATTTTGACATAATTATTGTAATCATTCCTCAGGGTTTGACTCAATTTTTCTAATAAAAGACTTAAAGATAATTTTAAAATATAGTAAGTACCTTAGAGTTCTCTAGAAGCAGCCCTGAGACAAGAATATAGGTGCATGTAATTTATTGATTGGAATACTTTCATGAGAAGATAATGTGGACAAGAGGGGAAGGCAGGGGAAGGTGCTAAAGAAGGATGAGACTCAGCTAATACAATGTTGTCTCAGAGGAGTTTATGGATCCCTGAATTGCACTGCAGACTGGGTCCCATCTTGAAGTTAGGGAGCTAGCTTTTTTGCATTCTTATATCAGTTAGTCACTGCCTGAAGGGCATCTATAGAAAGAAATAAAGTCTGGCTGAGGAAATTCCCCTTAGCCTGGGGACAGTTCCACAGAGAAAGGGGCAATAGTGAACCCTTCAAAAGCACCAGTCAACAATAGCTGGAAGAATGATTCAGCTGCTTAGCAGGGAAATCTTGCACTGCTCGGATCCACTTGTTTTTCACAATAAATTTATTTCATCTGGTATTACATTTTTTTCCATTTATTTTTATTAGTTGGAGGCTAATTACTTTACAGTATTGTAGTGTATTTCATCTGCTATTACATTTGATCCTAATGCCATATCTGGTATTTATACATTCCTCCCTCCACTACCCACTGTAAATTCCTCTTCCTCTTGGCTGTCTTTCCTTATTTGATAAACCAGGCCTTTATCCCTAAGGGCTACTATGTCCCTAATATGTCATAGTTGCCATACTTGCACATTTACAGTTGAAACAAGGCATGGGAGTAACAAAAGATGCCTATGTGTATCATCTGAATACCAAATATCTTTTTCCCAATAAAGATTTATATATCAGCAGCCCTACCTCTCTATTTTGATCAAGGCCAGTTATTCTGGATCTAGGGTTTGTCTGCACTGTCAGAGAGCATGTACAAACCATTCATCACTTTTCTGTATCATCACAGGAAATGTAATATTTTAGCCATTGAAGTGCTATAATATACAAGGTTCTTTCAGTACTCCAACTACAATGCCTTGCAATCAGTAATGATGATAATGATATGGATTATGTGAAGGGCAATTTGGGGCTTAAAGCAAAGTTACCAGTGAGCAGACATTATGTTATTCAAAGGTGTTGCCTCTCGAAAACCTTGGAAGTATAAATTAGAGCTCTGGGAACACTGATGATTAAAGCAATGGTTCTAGTGATAAAATCTGTATTAAATATATCTGTGAAAATGTGAGTATAAAATTATTTTATGAAGTGAGAAAGGTGGGGTAATCATATAAAATATATCTTATGTAACATGCTATTTAAAGAAGAGGTGGCAAGAATATACAGAAGAACTGTATAAAGATCTTCTTGACCCAGATAATCACCATGGTGTGATCACTCACCTGGAGCCAGACATCCTGGAATGCAAAGTCAAGTGGACCTTAGGAAGCATCTCTATGAACAAAGCTAGTGGAGGTGATGGAATTCCAGTTGAGCTATTTCAAATCCTAAAAGATAATGCTGTGGAAGTGCTGCACTTAATATGCCAGCAAATTTGGAAAACTCAGCAGTGGCCACAGGACTGGAAATGGTCAATTTTCACTCCAATCCTAAAGAAAGGCAATGCCAAAGAATGCTCAAACTACTGCACAATTGCACTCTTCTCACACACTAGCAAAGTAATGCTCAAAATTCTCCAAGCCAAGCTTCAGCAATACATCAACTGTGAACTTCCAGATGTTCAAACTGGTCTTAGAAAAGGCAGAGGAGCCAGAGATCAAATTGCCAACATCTGCTGGATTACTGAAAATGCAAGAGAGTTCCAGAAAAACATCTACTTCTGCTTTATCAGCTATGCCAAAAACTTTAACTGTGTGGATAACAATAAACTGTGGAAAATTCTTCAAGAGATGGGAATACCAGACCACCTGACCTGCCTCTTGAAAAATCTGTATGCAGGTCTGGAAGCAATAGTTAGAACTAGACATGGAACAATAAACTGGTTCCAAATAGGAAAGGAGTACATCAAGGCTGTATATTGTCACTCTGCTTATTTAACTTACATGCAGAGTACATCATGAGAAACCCTGGACTGGTTGAAGCACAAGCTGGAATCAAGATTGACAGGAGAAATATCAGTAACCTCAAATATGCAGATGATACTACCCTTATGTCAGAAAGTGAAGAACTAAAGAGCCTCTTGATGAAAGTAAAAGAGGAGAGTGAAAAAGTTGGCTTAAAGCTCAACATTCAGAAAATTAAGATCATGGCATCTGGTCCCATCACTTCACGGCAAATAGATGGGGAAACAGTGGAAACAGTGGCTGACTTTATTTTTCTGGGCTCCAAAATCACTGCAGATGGTGATTGCAGACATGAAATTAAAAGACGCTTACTGCTTGGAAGGAAAGTTATGACCAACCTAGACAGCATATTAAAAAGCAGAGAAATTACTTTGCCAACAAATGTCTGTCTAGTCAAAGCTATGGTTTTTCCAGTAGTCACGCATGGATGTGAGAGTTGGATGACGAAGAAAGCTGAGCACCAAAAAATTGATGCTTTTGAACTATGGTGTTGGAGAAGAGACTCTTGAGAGTCCCTTGGACTGCAAGGAGATTCAACTAGTCCCTCCTAAAGATCAGTCCTGTGTTCATTGGAAGGACTGATGTTGAAGCTGAAACTCCAGTACTTTGGCCACCTGATGCGAATAGCTGATTCATTTGAAAAGACCCTGATGCTGGGAAAGATTGAGGGCAAGAGGAGAAGGGGATGACAGAGGATGAGATGTTTGGATGGCATCACCGACTCAATGGACATGAGTTTGAGTAGGCTCCAGGAGTTGGTGATGCACAGGGAGGCCTGGTGTGCTGCAGTCCATGGGGTCGCAAAGAGTCAGACATGACTGAGCGACTGAACTGAACTGAACATGTTATTTAAATGAGTCCAAGTTACTAAGAGATATTTGAATATTCTATATCCTTAAAAATTTGTATGTTTAAGTATGTGTGGGCTAAGTAGCTTCAGTCATGTCTGACTCTTTGCAACCCTATGGACTGTAGCCTGGCTCTTCTGTCCATGGGGATTCTCCAGGCAAGAATACTGGAGTGGGTTGCCATGCCCTCCTCAAGGAGACCTCCTGGACCCAGGGATCAAACCTGCATCTCTTATTTCTCCTGCATTCTCAGGCCAGTTCTTTACCACTAGTGGCACTTGGGAAGCCCGTGTTTAAGTATGTGACATGACCTAATTGCCCACTTGGTCATATGAAAGAAATTCATTAGTGAACAACTCTGACATAAAATGGGATTAAAAGGTGAAAAACCTACCCAATTTAGCAATTTTAAAAATCTTTATCCTATAAGATTAAATTTGAGGTGAGATACTCATGTAGACACTACAATATTTTAAAAGAAATTTTCTATATTTTTTTCCAGTTCAGAGACTTGTTGTATACTTGCAACATGGTTTGCTCACATCTGCCAGCAGCTGGATTTCCAATCTTCCTAATGACAGCCTAGGCTTCCTTCTGGCAGATGCTGGTTATGATGTGTGGATGGGGAACAGCAGAGGGACTACCTGGTCTAGAAAACACTTGTACCTAAAAACAAATTCCAAAGAATTCTGGGCTTTCAGGTACAGAAAAAACTGAGTAATATTTTATTGTATAAGTGTATTGGACTGTTTCCTTCTTTTTGAATGAAATGAAATGAAACATAAGTCTTTTTTTCTCAACTCAGGGCTCTCAATATATTAAAATTTATATAAATTTTACCTGGAAAGTTAAAGAGTACTTGTTTGATTTTGAGCTTATATCTCACTTTTAAGCAGTAAGCTTTACTGACTACCCTACTGTATTTTTTCACTCTGTCACCTGTATATGTAGTCTACTTCACTGTTCTTAGAACATACAATCACCTTCTTTATAAAACTCTTGTGGCTATTTTATTTCCTTAACTTTGTGTTCTCACAGAAGTCTCTAGTCAATAGATAATTATACTATCTAACTTATTGATAGTACCCAAGGAGAGTTGAAAAATGCTTTAAATATATTTACCTAATCATTATCTTCAAATGTTAACATAACATTAGTAGAATATACATTTTTATTTTCTTTTTTCTTTTGTAGCTTTGATGAGATGGCTAAATATGACCTTCCAGCCTCCATTGATTTCATTGTGAAGCAAACCCAACAAGAGCAAATATTTTATGTAGGGCATTCCCAAGGCACTACCATTGGTATGGCAAGAAAGATCATTGCTGCTATTACTTTATTACACTTTCAAAGTTTGTAGATATATTCTTAAGGATATAGGTCAGCTTCTAGACCTGTAAGTGAACCAAAGCAGAACTGTGAGACATATATCACAGAGCAGTGCCCTGGAAGGTTATATCCTGTTTTAATTCTATATAATATTCTCTAGTCACAAAGAATTGACTGTAAAAACAAGGTTTTGTTTGTTTGCAATGTATAAAAGCTGGATATCCATCTAAATATCACAGTTAAGTCATAGCTGTCATTTATTCCACAAATAGAAATTGTATAATTATTTTTCTTTTAAAAATCAAGCATAGGGATTTATGAGTAAGAAGTTTTAAAAGGGTGCTTGGGTTTTTACATTTAGGACATATTAAACTTAAGAAATGAACAGAGATGAAGAAATCCTTCCTATATTTAAAGATGACTAGAAAAGAACTTTCATCCCTTTATAATACTTAACTCTTCTACCTAATGTGTATCAATTTTACTTTCAGAAAAATATTGCCTAAGACTTAATGTAATTCTCTTTCTTGGTACCATAAAACTTAATCTTTCTACTTTGGAAGCAGAAAAGTCTACTTTATAATAGAACCCAGTATTAAATGAGTTTTTTCTAGACTGTAGAGTATCATCTAGACTGTATTAGTCATCATCATTATCATCTAGACTATAAGAGTATTATCTAGACTGAAGAGTATAAGTATTTCTTATAGGAATCATCCACTTTCTACCAGAAAAATTACGTCGAATAACAATCTCTTTCCATTTCTCATAGACCTTTTCTCTGATATTTATTAACCATGTGTGAATTTTAGTCCAAATTTTCATCAACTGTTCAGTATGGAACCAAGAATCCTAGGAAATAACCAAATAAAAAAAATGAGTGATGTGCCAGAGCTTATCAACTTGCAGTTTGATATGACATATAACTCTTTGCTTCTTTGACTTCTCAGAACCCAGGGAAAAAAGAACCAATAAAAATAGAGGGGGTATGCAGTTAGATAGCTTGATAAGTTATCAAAAAAGGAAAAAATTCTATTTGTCATATAAATTACTCTGAATTATCAATAAAATATAGTGTTTAGTAGCCTCTGTTCAAGAAGGCTAAGACATTTTTAATTAAAAGTAAATATTAAAACAATTTTATATTTATTGAATTTCTCACCTAAAGTAGATTTATCTATCTGAAAAATTCACTTTCATCATTTTCACCATTGCCAGTTATACTAATGTATAATAGTAAATATTTCTGATTTTCAACTATGGTGTTATAAAAGTGATTTATTGCTGAATTAAACTCATTTATGATCTACACATTTGTTTTAGATCCTAATAATCAGCATTATGTTGTGATCAATATGCATGTCTCAGTATGTGTAGTCAATAAATGTTTGATAGATAAGAAATGAATTAGTAAATTAATTATTGAACTTACCATTGTCATTTCTTACATGATAGTAATTGACTAAGAATAGTTCATTTATATCTTATTTTCTTTCAGCCTTCATAACATTTTCCACAATACCAAAGATAGCTGAAAGAATCAAAGTATTTTTTGCCTTAGCCCCAGTTTTTTCCATTAAATACTCAAAAAGCCCTTTAATTAAAATGGCATACAACTGGAAGTCACTGATCAAGGTATGTTATTTCTTCCCTTTTTGTAGTTGACAACCCAAAATGATAATGATTCTCTGCTTTCAAAATAAAAGGTCTTGGCTATGTTTGCACAGCCACATGTATGATTTGAATTTTTTGCCTTCCTTTACACTGGATTCTTGCTTTTGTTTCTACACAGGTATAAGACTTTACTTTGATACTTTTGGATGACTCATTGTGTAAGAATTTCACTAATCAAATCATCTCTTTATATTGCTCTCAAATTTCATCCTTAATTTAAATGTTTTAAACTAATGTATTTGGTTGTAAATGTAGTGAACTCACCAAATCAACTTTTGATTAAATTGTTTTAGTCTTCCAAACATGAATAGAGTAAATTTATTTTGCAGTTTTTTTCTGGCAGCAAAGAGTTCTTACCTAATACCTCCTTTAAAAGATTTGTTGGTTCAAAGCTGTGTCCACTGAAGATTATTGATAAGATTTGCCGTGATATCTTGTTTATGATAACTGGATATGACCTAAAGAACTTAAATACGGTGAGAACAAGTTGTATTTAAAATATATTTTGCCAATTTTTAGAAAGCAGCTTTTAATAGTGCTTATTCTATGCTTTGTGTATCATTTTATGTTTTATCCATTTATTCTTGTAGTTAGATTCTTAGCCTTTCTAATTTTGTGGCTGTACCAACATTAAGAAACTAATTTGTATTAGCATGCTGGGATTTTTTTACTTCCATATTTGTCTTGATCTCTGTAAAGAACAGAGACTAGCTACAGCTATATCTTTATTAGTCTTTGCAGTTACATGTTAGTTGTCTGGGATTTCACATATTTAGGTTGTCTTCCGTTCACTGTCTTACATAACTCCTCCTCTTATATCCTGATTCCTAATACTTTTCCACTTCCTTGATTTTTCCATAATTAGGGTGCCTGGCAATTAACTTATATGCTTTTGGCATTCATCAAAATTCCTGGAGTGGGAAACTCTTTTGGTATTCAAGCTACTATTAGAAGGCAATCTGTATTGATTGTATATAAATTCTCTTAAACATGCAAGGTTTTATCAGCACATTAAATTAAAAAACCCAGATTTGGAAAAAGCAGTTGTTTGTGGCATTTGGACTAGTTTATTGATTCTTGCACCTGGGCCTTTTAAGAAAGTTCTTAATGAGAACCAATGTATCTGTTCATAGGAAAATAGGTGTTCTTTTAATTTCTAAGCACATTTTCTTACCACAAGGATATATGTTGATTTTTTTTTAACCTCAAGAAGGTCTTATTGCAAGTCTCAGACAATTACAGATATTTGAAAAAAACACTAATATTCTTCATAATACAAGAAAAGAACTCCATTCTCTCCCTTTTCCCCAAAGATATGAAAAGCACAATTTTCTGTCATGGAAGATTACCTTTTTAAAAAGGCCTCTCATATTCTTCTATCTAGTGTTATATATCTACCATAGAATGTCTAGAAACATCATAAATATAATCTTTATTTCTGCTTACCTTTTTTAGTTATTCTATGTCTTGGGTTGTGTTTTTGGCTATTGACATCTTTATTATAATTATGGTGTCTTTGAGAACTCTTTTGTAGGTGGACTATTAGGAAAGCTTATATTCTAACTTCTTAGCCTTTAAATTTGTGAGTCTCCTTTCTGGGACAAAAGTTGACAGTGTCATCAATTGCAATTAATTGTGTACTAAGTTGTCTAGGATTGGGAAAGTTTGAAGTGAAAAAATTCACACACAGTGTATATGGGAACAGTAAGAGTGATAGTTCAGTTTGATTCACTCCTTTTTTTTTTTTTTTTGATTCAGTCCTCTTGATCCTGTCAAGACTGATAGGAAAATTAGGATCTGACTTGAAATTTCTTTCCTGTAGGCAATATGAAAAACCAGAAGAGAATCTTGCAGTTTGCAGATAGGCAGTGTCTAGAATCAGGCCAATGTCACTCAACAAACTGAAAGGAAGTTATCATGCAAGGAAGATCAGGTAGCAAAAACTCTCATCAATGTAATTTGGATATGTCATCAAATAACCCAGAATTTTGACTTTGTCCAGTTCTTGTAATTCAGCTTATTGATTATATCTTTCATGGATTGTGCCTTTGGTACTATATCTGAAAAGTCATTGCCACACTCAAGATTGTCTAGATTTTTTCCTGTGTTATCATTTAGAAGTTTTGTAGTTTAGCATTTCCCATTTAGACCTATGATCTGTTTTGAGTCAGTTTTTGTGAAGGTCTGTGTCTAGATTCTTTTTTTTCCCCCATGTGATATCCATTTGTTGCAACACCATTTATTGAAAAGATTATCATTTTCCTATTACATTGCCTTTGTTTTTTTGTCAGAGATCAGTTAACTATGTTTCTAAAGGTCTATTTCTGGGCTCTGTATTCTGCCCTATTTATCTATCTCTCTACTCTTTCACCAATACTACACTGTCTTGACTACTATAGCTTTATATTAATAATGTCTTGAGGTTATGTCTTGTAGTCCTCCCTTTAATAATTGTGTTGGCTATTTGGGATCTTTTGTCTCTCTATATAAACTTTGGAAGCAGTTTGTCAGTATCGTAAAAATAATTTATTGAGATTTTAGTAGGAATTACATTGACCTTATATATCTTATTTACTGATTGAGGTTCCCGGGGAGTATGTAGGCAATGCAAAACTAGGTTACAGATTGCCATGAGCACAGCTGTATTCCTGATTAAGCTTTACTTTGAGTTGAACTTTGGGGCCTCAGTTTATTATGGAAAGAATTTCTGTTTAAACCTTCCCACTGTCCTCAAAAAGTCCTGGGCTGATTTTTGCTCTCCTTAACTAGTTATCTTTTTGCCTTTTCATACTGTTCATGGGGTTTTCATGGCAAGAATACCAAAGTGGTCTGCAGTTCCCTTCTCTAGGACAGGAAAGCCTGGCATGCCGCAGTCCAGGGGGACAAGACTGAGCAACTAAACTGAACTGATTTCTTAAAATGAAACTTTAAATTTTCTAGGATTGGCAGATAAACTTAAGTGACTTTAGTACATTGCTTTTCTTTTGAAATTCACTGTCTTTTCTCTTTCATTTGCCCTGGTAATTTCTTTCTATCTTTTCAGTTCTTTAGTGCTTTCAAAAAGTGTGTGTTACATTACTTTTGATTGTTTTCAGCATGGGTGATGGGCCTCAGAACTTAGAAATTCAATAATATCTTCTACATTAATGCAAAATTTACATTCAATAAGTACATTTATATATTTAATTTAAATATAATTTTGTTTTATTAACATTATTTATTATAAATTTCCTTGAAATTTTTTAGTTTAATAATTATCAAAGACTGTTTTTTCTGGTTGGAAGAGTAAAAATAATGTTTTAAACCCTCAGAGTCGTGTGGATGTGTACATGTCACAAAACCCAGCAGGAACATCTGTTCAAAATATGCTCCACTGGTGTCAGGTACACTAAAATACATTTTTAAGTGCATTTTGGTAAAATTTTGTTTAAACTACTTGCAGTTTATCTCACCATTCTAGGGATCTGGCCATTGCCATAGAATGATGAATTTAGAAGGATATATTGAAATTATTAAAAATACGTATGATTCTTAAAAGTTTATAATATATGTTAATAATATAATCTATTAGATCCTCAGTTTAGGCAATAAGAGGAGTACAGTTATTTTCTATTTTACAAATGAGAAAATGTTCATTCAGAACAGTAGGCAAGGGATCAACTTGGCTATGCTCATGATTTAATATGCCCATATATTTAAAACTTTTTCTTAAAAAACAAAACAAAACAAACAAACAAACAAAAAACTAAGACAAGAACTCAGGTCTCTCAATACCTACTATTTCTCACTAGATTATACTTTCTCCTTGGTTAAATTGTGAACTCCATGAAGACCATGACCAAGTTTTGTTCAGTTAACTATTGTAAAACTAAGTTTGTGGCATATAGTAGATACTCAAGAATATTTGCTGAATGAATATTGATAAAGAAAAATTCAGTATGAATGCCATCTTAATATTGAGAGCCAAGATAACATAAGAATATATATGCTTGAGATCAAAATACAAGATATTGAATTCTTTCTCTAAATCTTACTGGCAGTAGGACATTAAATAAGATCGATAAATCTTTATGAATTCAGTTTATTTAATTTTAAAAATAGAATTAATAATCATGCTCTGACCTAACAACTATGAGAATTAAATAGGATAATGATTATGAGAGTGTCTTTAAATTTAATGAACACTAGATACATTTAAAGTGTTACTAGTATTGATAAGACACTAATGAAAGAAATCAAAGATGACATGAACAGATGGAGAGATATTCCATGTTCCTGGGTAGGAAGAATCAATATTGTGAACATGACTATACTACCAAGTACAATCTACAGATTCAATGTGATCCCTAGCAAATTACCTACATTCTAATATGAGATATACAGACAGTAAACAACAAGCATAATAAATAAGTAAATTGCTAAAATAGTAGATGATGACAGAAGCTATGAAAAATAGGAGGAGAGGACCAGAGAGAAAAGATTAGGTATGCCAGGATTCAGTTGTCTACCTGAATAGGGAGGTTAGATTGAGCCTCAGTGAGATGGTAACATTTGAAAAGATTTAAAGGAAGTGAGAAGGTTAGCAGTGTGAACATGTGGAGAAAGAATATCCAGATGGTAGACTAACAGGTGGAAAAGCCGTTAGTCAGGAGCATTTCTGATAGGCACAGCTAAAAGGCTAGTCTGGCTAACATGAGTGATTCCAGAAGAGAATAGTAAAAAACAGGGGCAAAAAAGTAAGAGGGAGTCAGAAAAGAACCTTTGTGCCTTGGTAAGGACTTTGACATTCTGTATCAAGTGGGTTAGCCACTGCAGGTTTTTGAGAAGGGAAGTGACTTACTATGATTTACACTGAAATGCAGAAAGGCAAAATGGTTGTCTAAGAAGGCCTTATGAATAGCTGAGAAAAGAAGCTAAAGGCAAAGGAGAAAAGGAAAGATATACCCATCTGAATACATAGTTCCAAAGAAGAGCAAGGAAAGATAAGAAAGCCTTCCTAAGTGATCAGTGCAAAGAAATAGAGGAAACAATAGAATGGGAAAGACTAGAGATCTCTTCAAGAAAATTAGAGATACGAAGGGAATATTTCGTGAAAAGATGGACACAATAAAGGACAGAAATGGTATGGACCTAACAGAAGCAGAAGACATTAAGAAGTGGTGGCAAGAATACACAGAACTATACAAAAGAGATCTTAATGACCCAGATAACCACAAAGATGTGATCACTCAGCTAGAGCCAGACTCCTGGAATGTGAAGTCAAGTGGGCCTAAGGAAGCATCACTACAAACAAAGCTAGTGGAGGCAATGGAATTCCAGCTGAGCTATTTAAAATCCTAAAAGATGATGCTGTAAAAGTGTTGCACTCAATATGCCAGCAAATTTGGAAAACTCAGCAGTGACCACAGGACTAGGAAAGGTCAGTTTTCATTCCATCACAAAGAAAGGCAATGCCAAAGAATGTTCAAACTACCACACAATTGCACTCATCTCAGTTCAGTTCAGTTCTGTTACTCAGTCATCTCCAACTCTGTGACCACATGAACTGAAGCAAGTAAGGCCTCCCTGTCAATCGCCAACTCCCAGAATTTACTCAAACTCATGTCCATTGAGTTGGTGATGTCACCCAACCATCTCATCCTCTGTTGTCTCCTTCTCCGCCAACCTTAAATCTTTCCCAGCATCAGGATCTTTTCAAATGAGTCAGTTCTTCGCATCAGGTGGCCAAACTATTGGAGTTTCAGCTTCAGCATCAGTCATTCCAATGAATATTCAGGACTGATTTTCCTTTAGGATGGACTGGTTGGATCTCCTTGCAGTTCAAGGGACACACAAGAGTCTTCTCCAAAACCACAGTTCAAAAGCATCGATTCTTTGGTGTTCATCTTTCTTTACAGTCCAATTCTCACATCCATACGTGACTACTGGAAAAACCACAGCTTTGACTAGATGGACCTTTGTTGACAAAGTAATGTCTCTGCTTTTTAATATGCCATCTAGGTTGGTCATAGCTTTTCTTCCAAGGAGCAAGTGACTTTTAATTCCAGTCACCATCTGCAATGATTTTGGGATCCCCCCCCCCCAAAAAAAAATAAAGTCTCTCACTGTTTCCTTTGTTTCCCCATCTATTTGCCATGAAGTGATGGGACTGGATGACAAGATCTTAGTTTTCTGAATGTTGGGCTTTAAGCCAACTTCTTCACTCTCCTCTTCAACTTTCATCAAGATGCTCTGTAATTCCTCCTCAGTTTCTGCAATGAGGGTGGTGTCACCTGCACATTGGAGGTTACTGATATTTCTCCCAGAAATCTTGATTCCAGCTTATGCTTCATCCAGCCCAGCATTTCTCATGATGTACTCTGCATATAAGTTAAATAAGCACAGTGACAATATACATCCTTGACATACTCCTTTCCCAATTTGGAACCAGTCTGTTCCATGTCCAGTTCTAACTGTTGCTTCTGGACCTGCATACAGATTTCTCAGGAGGCAGGTTAGGTGATCTGATATTCCCATCTCTTGAAGAATTTTCTACAGTTTGTGGTGATCCACACAGTCAAAGGTTTTGACATAGTCAATAAAGCAGAAGTAGATATTTTTTTGTAACTCTCTTGCTTTTTCAATGATCCAACAAATGTTGGCCATTTGATCTCTGGTTCCTCTGCCTTTTCTAAATCCAGCTTGAACATCCGGAAGTTCATGGTTCAAGTACTGTTGAAGCCTGGCTTGGAGAATTTTGAGCACTACTTTGCTAACGTGTGAGATGAGTGCAATTATGCATAGTTTGAGTGTTCTTTGGCATTTCCTTTCTTTGGGATTGGAATGAAAACTGACCTTTTCCAGGCCTGTGGCCACTGCTGAGTTTTCCTAATTTGCTGGCGTATTGACTGCAACACTTTCACAGCATCATCTTTTAGGATTTGAAATAGCTCAACTGGAATTCCATCACCTCCATTAGCTTTGTTCATAAAGAAAACATAGTGGGCTTACTAGGGCCCACGTGACTTGGTATGCCAAGATGTCTTATTCTAGGTAATGAACACACCATCATGATTATCTGGGTCATGAAGATTTTTTTTGTATAGTTCTTCTGTGTATTCTTGCCACCTCTTCTTAATATCTTCTGCTTCTGTTAGGTCCATACAATTTCTGTTCTTTAGTGTGCCCATCTTTGCATGAAATGTTCCCTTGGTACCTCTAATTTTCTTGAAGAGAAATAGTCTTTCCCATTCTATTGTTTTCCTCTATTTCTTTGCATTGATCACTGAAGACTTTCTTATCTCTCCTTGCAATTTTTTAGAACTCCACATTCAAATGGGTATATCTTCTCTTTTCTCCTTTGATTTTCACTTCTCTTCTTTTCAGAGCTATTTTTAAAGCCTTTGCAGACAACCATTTTGACTTTTTGCATTTCTTTTTCTTGGAGATGATCTTGATCTCTGCCTGTACAATGTCATGAGCCTCCATCCATAGTTCTTCAGGCACTCTGTCTATCAGATCTAATCCCTTGAATCTATTTCTCACTTCCACTGTATAATCATAAGGGATTTGATTTAGGTCATACCTAAATGGTCTAGTGGTTTTTCCTACTTTCTTCAATTTAAGTCTGAATTTGGCAATAAAGAGTTCATGATCTGAGCCACAGTCAGCTCTCAGTCTTGTTTTTTCTGATTGTATAGAGCTTCTCCATCTTTGGCTGCAAAGAATATAATCAATCTGATTTTGGTATTGACCATCTGGTGACATCTTGTGTTTTTGGAAGAGGGTGTTTGCTATGACCAGTGCATTTTCTTGGCACAACTCTATTAGTCTTTGCCCTACATCATTCTGTACTTCAAGGCCAAATTTCCCTGTTATTCCAGGTATTTCTTGACTTCCTTCTTTTGTATTGCAGTCCCCTATAATGACATCTTTTTTGGATGTTAGTTCTAAAAAGTCTCGTAGGTCTTCATAGAACTGTTCAACTTCAGCTTTTTCAGCATTACTGGTCAGGGTATAGACTTGGATTACTGTGATATTGAAGGGTTTGCCTTGGAAATGAACAGAGATAATTCTGTCATTTTTGAGATTGCATCCAAGTACTGCATTTCAGACTCTTAGGTTGACTATGATGGCTACTCCATTTCTTCTAAGGGATTCTTGCCCACAGTAGTAGATACAATGGTCATCTGAGCTAAATTCACCCATTTCGGTCGATTTTAGTTCACTGATTCCTAAAATGTCAATGTTCACTCTTTCCATTTCCTGTTTGACCACTTCCAATTTGCCTTGGTTCATGGACCTAACATTCCAGGTTCCTATTCAGTATTGCTTTTTACAGCATCGGACTTTACTTCCATCACCAGTCACATCCACAACTGGGTGGTGTTGTTGCTCTGGTTTCGTCTCTTTATTCTTTCTGTAGTTATTTCTCCACTGATCTGCAGTAGCATATTGGGCACCTACCAACCTGGGGAGTCCATCTTTCAGTGTTCTATCTTTTTGCCTTTTCATACTGTTTCATGGGGTTCTCAAGGCAAGAATGCTGAAGTGGTTTGCCGTTCTCTTCTCCCATGGACCACATTTTGTCAGAACACTCCACCATGACCTGTCCATCTTGGGTGGCCCTACACAGCATGGCTCATAGCTTCATTGAATTAGACAAGGCTGTGGTCCATATGATCAGATTGGTTCGTTTTCTGTGATTGTGGTTTTCAGTCTCTGCCCTCTGATGGAGAAGGATAAGAGGCTTATGGAAGCTTCCTGATGGGAGAGACTGACTGAGGGGGAAACTGGGTCTTGTTCTGATAGGCAGTCCCATGCTCAGTAAATCTGTAATCCAATTTTCTGTTGTAGGGTGGGGCTGTGTTCCTTCCCTCTTATTTATCTGGGGCCAAACTATGGTGGAGGTGATGAAGATAATGGCGACCTCCTTCAAAAGATCCCATGCAAGCCCTGCTGGACTCAGTGCCCCCAACCCTGCAGCATGCCACCATGGACCCACACCTCCACTAGACTCCTGGACACTCATGAGCAAGTCTGGGTCAGTCTCTTGTGGGGTCACTGCTCCTTTTTCCTGGGTCCTGGTGCACACAAGGTTCTGTTTGTGCCCTCCCGGAGTCTGTTTCCCCAGTCCTGTGTAAGTTCTGGTGGCTCTATGGTGGGGTTAATGGCGACCTCCTCCAAGAGGGCTTATGCCATACCCAGGCCTGCTGCACCCAGAGCCCCTGCCCCTGCGGCAGTCCACTGCTGACCCGTACTTCTGCAGGAGACACTCAAACCCAGTTCTGTCTCAGTCCCTGTAGTGTCTCTGGGTCCTGGTGCACACAAGCTATGTTTGAGCTCTGATTGTGTCTGGTAGGTATAGGCTTTGATTCTAAACACAATTTTTCCCCTCCTACCGTTTTGCTGGGGCTTCTCCTTTGTCCTTGGATGTCGGATATCTTCTCAAAGTCACTCCAGCACTGCACAGCCGCTGCTCCAGTGCCTACTATCCTGCTGGGGCTTCTGTGTCCTTGGACTGCACCCTGCCCTTCTCTACACTCATCTCATGCACTAGCAAAGTAATGCTCAAAATTCTCCATGCCAGGCTTCAAAGTACATGAACTGAGAACTTCAGATGTTCAAGCTGGATTTAGAAAAGGCAGAGAAACCAGAGATCAAATTGCCAACATCCGTTGCATCACAGAAAAAGCTAAAGAGTTCCAAAAAATCCCCACCTACATCTGCTTTATTCGTTATGCCAAAGCCTTTGATGTGTGGATCACAACAAATTGGAAAATTCTTCAAGAGATGAGAATACCAGACCACCTTACCTGCCTCCTGAGAAACCTGTATTCAGGTCAAGAAGCAACAGTTAGAGCCAGACATGTAACAATGGACTGGTTCAAAATTGGGAAAGGAGTATGTCAAGGTTGTATATTGTCACCCTGTTTATTTAACTTATATGCAGAGTGCATCAAATGAAATGCCAGGCTGGATGAAGCACAGGCTGAAATCAAGATTGCCAGGAGAAATATCAATAACCTCAGATATGCAGATGACACCACCCTTATGGCAGAAACCAAGGAGGACCTAACGAACCTCTCAATGAAAATGAAAGAGCAGATGAAAACGCTGGCTTAAAATGCAACATTCAAAAACAAAGATCATGGCATCTGGTCCCATCACTTCATGACAAATAGATGGGGAAACAATGACAGATTTTATTTTCTTGGGCTCCAAATTCACTGCAGATGGTGACTGAAGCCATGAGATTAAAAGACACTTGCTCCTTGGAAGAAAAGCTATGACCAACCTAGACAGCATATTAAAAAGCAGAGATATCACTTTACCAACAAAGGTCAATATAGTCAAAACTATGGTTTTTCGTGTAGTTATGTATGGATGTGAGAGTTTGACCATAAAAAAAGCTGAGTGTGAAAGAGTTGATGCTTTTGAATTGTGGTGTTGGTGAAGCCTTGAGAGTCCCTTGTACCAGAAGAGTATCAAACCAGTCAATCCTAAAGGAAAGCAGTCCTAAATATTCATTGGAGGGACTGATTCTGATGCTGAAGCTCCAGTACTTTGGCCTCCTGATGCAATGAACTGACTCATTTGAAAAGACCCTGATGCTGGGAAAGATTTAAGGCAGAAGGAGAAGGGGACAATAGAGGATGAGATGGTTCTTTGGCATCACCGACTCGATGGATGAGTTTGAACAAGGTCTAGGAATTCATGATGGACAGGGAAACCTGGCATGCTGCAGTCCAAGGGGTTGCAAAGCGTTGGACACGACTGAACAACTGAACTGAACACTTTTAAAAGAATGCTTTTAGCGTCTATGTTAAATAGATTATAGTGAAGCAAGAGTATAAGCAATGAGAAAGTTAGGAGATTATTGCAGCAATGCAAAAAGAATTGATGATAGCTTGCTCTGATATGTTCCCGGTAGAGGTGGTAAAAATTGTTAGATTCTGAATATGCATGTGTACATCATAAAACTGGGGCCTCTAAAATTTAATCATGGATTCTATGAGAAGTAAGAGAAATGAATCTTGGATGATCCAAAGTTTTTGGACTAAGTAATGAAAAGATAAAATTAATTTTTAAGGAGAGGGAGAAGTTTGATGATGGAATGGCTTTCGAGGAAAGATAGGATGTTCTGTTTTGGAGATATTGTTTTAGACATTTAATTCTTGATTTTGAATAAGTTGTGTATAGAAGTCTAGAGGGCTTTCTGGTGGTTCAGTGGTAAAGAATTCACCTGCATTGCAGGAGCCACAGGAGATGCCACAGGCGTTTGATCCCTGTGTTGGGAAGATGCCCTGGAGGAGAGCAGGGCTAACTGCTCCAGCATTCTTACCTGGAGAATCCCATTGACAGAGAAGCCTGGCAGGCTACAGCTCTTAGGGTCACAAAGAGTCAGACTGACTGAAGCAGGAGCCTGATAGGAGTCTAGAATTTAGAAAAGACTTATAAAAGAAGATAAACACTTTGAATATGAATAACATTTAAAGCCAAGAGACTGGATGAGAAGACAAATAGACTGAGTATAAATAGAGAAGAAAAGAGGAGTAAAGATTAAGTGATGAGACATGAAAAGATTAAGAGGTCAGCAGGAGAAGCTAAATTTGCCAAGGAAGCTTAAAAGAAGCACTGAGTGAAAAAATGGGAAAAAAAAAGAAAAAATGAAGATCAAGATATCATGTTATTCTATAAGTTAAGTGAAGAAAAGATCTCAAGGATAAGGGGATAAATAGCTAATCAAATTCTACTCATAGATAAGATGGAAAAAAATGTCTAAGAATTGACCAAAATCTTACAAATGTTAATGTCATAAATAAACTTGGCTGATTTTGGAACTGCAGGGAAAGAAGTATTCTCAGGGAAAATCAGATTAGCAATTAGAGAAGAGTTTTAATATACAGGTTGATGATGGTATAACAGATGATAGAGTTTTAAGAGTTGGGGAGTGTTGGGAGGAGATAAAATATGGGATATATAGAGACATAGACATTTTATCATTCTAGAGAAGATGAGTAATATGAGAAACTTAACCTTCTTGAAATGAAAACATTATCAGGGGGAAAATGGTCGAAATCAGATTAGACCTAATAGGTTCAAAGCTGGTGGTAAGGCTGCAAGTGTTAAGGGGTAAAGAAAGGGGTGGCTTCTGGGACATGCTCTTGACCTTTGTTATTTGAAGCTATAATTTTTAGGGCAGTGTCATCTTAGTCCTAGCACACTTAGTCCTAGACCTCTGTAGACACAGCTGAGAATTTCTGGGGAGGCCTAATATTACCCAAAACACATATACCCCCTTTAATATGGTAAAAAGCCTTCAGGAGATGTGCATTTATATGAAGATGGTAGAATTATTGTCTGCAGATTTCCCTGTCCCCCACCTCCTAGCTCTTCCATTTCTTACCCTGTGCATAGCAAGAGGAACAAAGAAGCCCACCTACACATATACTAATAGACTTAGTAGTACAAAGGGGCTTTTTGTCAATGCATACCTAGCTTGTATCAGCTGCCATTGTAACAAAAAATGAGTATAGTCTTACTTTAAAATTTTTCTTTCAGCTTTTTAATTCTAGTCACTTGAAAGCTTTTGACTGGGGCAGTCCTGATCTGAACTTGGTTCATTTTAATCAGGTACATAATTATGTATAAATTAAAAATTATCTCCCTGATCAATTGAAATAATTTTTACTATTAAAGATTCATCTGTGAAACCCAAGAGTACAGTAGTACAGTGAGAAAGACCAGTAAACGAAGATCATCATGATTTGGATCCATATGTTCATTTCCAACCGAAGTGGCTTTTCCATATTCTCTACGTGTTTTAACAACAAATATCTTAGATAAGTCTAGAGAAGTTGACAAGCAGTAGAATAATTCACCATGCCTCAAGAGGAAAAATACTGTATTTATAATGTACATAGCTCTGAGCTTGGTTAAATAAGAAATAGAAAGCAAGCATACCATTGTTCTTGACCCTAAGACTGTTGTGTTTGGGAAGATAAGATAAACACATATACTAATTAGAAAAAGTAGAAGTTACTGAGAAGCTGATAAAAACTCTCTGAGTATGATGACAAATGTCTTGAAATACTAGAACCCAAGTCTATCTACTTTAAAATTTATGCTTCTCCACCATACTTTTTTGCCTTCACTAAGCTCCAATGCCTGATGTAGTTTGCTTGTGTAAATATTTGAAGTAAAATATACAGATCTAATTCATTAAAATAATATTGAACTTGGCTGCCAATGTTTATCATTTACTAATAAACATACTGACTCATTTGAAAAGACCCTGATGCTGGGAAAGATTAAAGGAGGGAGGAGAAGAGGATGATACAGGATGAGATGTTTGGATGGCACCACATCCAAATGGACACAAGTTTGAGTAAACTCAAGTTGGTGATGGACAGGGACACCTGGCGTGCTGCAGTCCATGGGGTTGCAAAGAGTCATATATGACTTAGCAACTGAACTGAACTAAACTGATATTGACAGTTATATAAGCCAAGACAAATTTGATACTCTGGATCAGAACAAACTCTAGTTTTAATTTTAATTTAATTAATAAGTAAAAATTACAATATTCTTTCATACTCATTGCTTACTTAATAACAATTATTTTAGATTAAGCTTATTTTTAAATTGTACTTTATAACTTAAAGAATTAGTAAATAACACTTTATATGTATTATTCTCTGTGAAAACTCTTACCTTTACTTATTTGCATTTAGACAACTTCTCCATTGTACAATGTGACAAACATGAATGTGCCAACTGCAACTTGGAGTGGTGAAAATGACTTGTTGGCTGATCCTGAAGATGTTAAAATTTTACTTTCTGAAATCACAAATCATATTTATCATAAAACTATTTCTTACTATAATCATGTAGACTTTTTGTTTGGATTAGATGTATATCATCAAGTTTACAGTGAAATCATTGATATTATCCAAGGCAACCCATAAAGAACCATGGTATCCTATGTTGAAGAATTTATATAATTAAATATTAAATTAAATATTAAATATTAAAATCCAATTATTTTGTTCTTACTATGTATACTTTTCCAGTTATTTATGTATACTATGTATACTTTTCCAGTTATTTATATGAAGTCTGGAATTTCTTCTTCTTTTTTTGCATTGCCCCTTGGCTCTCCATTCATAAAGTAGTGGCATCTATTACACTAGGGGTCATGGCAGATTATAACTCAGCCCAAAGCAGTCTGTTGAGTTTCTAAGTAGAATGTAAATAACTAAAAATAGAAACAATAGTCTTAAATATTTTCAATTATAGGAGAAGGTTTTTTGAGAAAGGTGGAGTTTTTTTCTTCAAGAAATATGAGAATATAAGAATTTTTAGAAATATAGAGTTTGGAAGAATACTTGCTGATATGAAAGCTAATTTTTCTGTAACCAAGTAGGACCTTTTGGGGGCTTCCCAGGACAGACCCTGCCCACCACCTCCCTGTCTTCTGGCTGTCTCATGTTTATAGAAAAGCTTTAGTGATCCAAGCCTGCCCTGAGTTACAAAAGGCTGGCTCAAGAATTAATGTTTAAAATAATGTGAATATGTAGCAACAACAACAAAATAGCAGTTGGGCCAGGAGAACTCATAACAATTTAAGCAATAAATCAGCCATATAGTAGATTCTTTAGTTACTTCCTGAAGAACATAGTGTCTGATGCACACAACCTCTGATATGCAGGTAACACCACCCTAATGCAGAAAGTGAAGAGGAACTAAAGAACCTTGATGAAGGTGAAAGAGGAAAGTGGAAAAGTTGGCTTAAAATTCAACATTCAAAAAACTAAGATCATGGTATCTGGTCCCCTCACTTCATGGCAAATAGATGAGGGAAAATGGAAACAGTGACAGTCTATTTTCTTGGGCTCTAAAATCACTGTGGACAGTGTCTGCAGCCATGAAATTAAGAGATGCTTGCTCCTTAAAAGAAAAGCTATGACAAACCTAGACAGCATATGGAAAAGTAGATATATCACTTTGCTGACAAGTAGCTGTAGAGTCAAAACTATGGTTTTTTCAGTAGTCACATACAGGTGTGAGAGTTTGTCCATAAAGAAGGCTGAGTACCAAAGAAATGACATTTTCAAACTGTAGTGCTGTCTCTTGGTGAGAGTCTAGTGTGAGAGTCTCTTGGAGAGCAAGGATATCAAAACAGTCAATCCTAAAGGAAATCAACCCTGAATATTCAATGAAAGGACTGATGTTGAAGCTGAAGCTCCAATACTTTGGCCACCTCCAATGGGAAGAGCCAATTCATTGGAAAAGACCCTGATGCTGGGAAAGACTGAGGGCAGGAGGAGAAGGGCAGGGACAGAGGGTTAGATGGTTGGATGGCACCATCCAGTGACTCAATGGACACAAATTTGAGCAAACTCTAGGAGATAGTGAAGGACAAGGAAGCTTGGTGAACAGCAGTCCATGAGACCACAAAAACAGACATAACTTAGCAACTGAACAACAACAAAATATTTTACAGACACTAAAGTGAAGTGAAGTTGCTCAGTCATGTCCAACTCTTTGCGACCCCATGGACTGTAGCCTACAAGGCTCCACTGTCCATGGAATTTTCCACGCAAGTGTACTGGAGTGGGTTGCCATTTCCTTCTCCAGGGGATCTTCCCGACCCAGGGATTGAACCCAGGTCTCCCGCATTGCAGGCAGATGCTTTACCAACTGAGCCACCAGGGAAGCCCAAGACACTGAAGTCCCTACCAAATGAAAGATGCTGACTGCATGATGACCAAGAGCATGTAGCCCCCAGGTCAGCTGGATTGATGATGTTATCCCAAAGGACACCCGCCTATTACCACATCATCAACCAATCAGAGAATTATGCACAAGACGATAATTTACTCTGTACTCTCTCCCTCACTTTGCCTCTAAAATTTGCTTTCCCTGAAATTCACTAGGGAGTTCGGGTCTTTCAGGCATTGCATGTACTATAGTTTGCTCATTTTTATTACTGAGTAGAATCCCATTGTGTGGATATATGCTACATTCTATTTACCACACTTTATTGATTACAGTAATTTTACAGGAACTTGATAAAGTCTTGAAGTCAGGGACAAGTCCTCCAATTCATTACTCTTTCTTAAAATTCTTGAATAATCTAGGTTCCTTGTCAATCATAGATTTTAGTATTAGCTTGTCAGTTCAGTTCAATCGCTCAGTTCAGTTCAGTTCAGTCGCTCAGTCGTGTCTGACTCTGTGACCCCATGAACCGCAGCACTCCAGGCCTCCCTGTCCATCACCAACTCCCGGAGTCCACCCAAACACATGTCCATTGAGTCAGTGATGCCATCCAACCATCTCATCCTCTGTCGTTCCCTTCTCCTCCTGGCCTCAATCTTTCCCAGCATCAGGGTCTTTTCCAATGAGTCAGTTCTTCGCATCAGATGGCCAAAGTATTGGAGTTTCAGCTTCAATATCAGTCCTACCAATGAACACCCAGGACTGATCTCCTTTAGGATGGACTGGTTGGATCTCATTGCAGTCCAAGGGACTCTCAAGAGTCTTCTCCAACACCACAGTTCAAAATCATCAATTCTTCGGCACTCAACTTTCTTTACAGTCCAGCCTCTCACATCCATACATGACTAGTGGAAAAACCATAGCTTTGACGAGACAGATCTTTTTTTGGTCATGACTTGTCTTCCAAGGAGCAATTGTCTTTTAATTTCATGGCTGCAGTCATCATCTGCAATGATTTTGGAGCCCCCCAAAATAAAGTCTGTCACTGTTTCCACAGTTTCCCCTTTTATTTGCCATGAAGTGAGTGGACCAGATGCCATGATCTTAGTTTTCTGAATGTTGAGCTTTAGGTCAACTTTTTCACTCTCCTCTTCTACTTTCACTAAGAAGCTCTTTAGTTCTTCTTCGCTTTCTGCCATAAGGGTGGTGTCATTTGCATATCTGAGGTTATTGATATTTCTCCTGGCAATCTTGATTCCAGCTTGTGCTTCATCCAACCCAGCATTTCTCCTGATGTACTCTACATATGAGTTAAATAAGCAGGTAACAATATACAGCCTTGACGTACTCTTTTCCCTATTTGGAACTAGTCTGTTGTTCCATGTCCAGTTCTAACTGTTGCTTCCAGACCTGCATGCAGATTTCTCAGGAGGCAGGTCAGGTGGTCTGCTATCCCCATCTCTTGAAGAATTTTCTACAGTTTGTGGTGATCCACACAGTCAAAGACTTTGACATAGTCAATAGAGCAGAAGTAGATGTTTTTCTGGAACTCTCTTGCTTTTTTTGATGATCCAACAGATGTTGGCCATTTGATCTCTGGTTCCTCTGCCTTTTCTAAATCCAGCTTGAACATCAGGAAGTTCACGGTTCATGTACTGTTGAAGCCTGGCTTGGAGAATTTTTGAGCAAAATGTCTGCTGAAATTTTTACTGCAGTTATATTCAACATATAGAAAAATTTGAAGAAAATTGACTTTGTATAATACTGAGAAGATGTCAGCATCAAGGTGGTGAAAGATTTGCTTTTTTGTCCTCCCTTTTGACAACTAAACATTGGCAACCATGCACAAACAAAATATTTCTTTGAGGGTTGTGGAATCCAGCCCAAGGGACCCAGGAGAAACCTCATTCCCTGTGTATCTGGTAACAGGCAGGTATACCTCCATATGGGCTCCAGAATTAGCCGAAGCCGGCAAACCTGCAGCGGTCTCTCTAAGCTGAGGTTGGGGAAAACCTGGGAATGTAATCTTGGGCAGATACCCCAAGACTTTGTAGAAATCCAGCCATCTGGAAGGAAGATTTCAGTATACCACTGGAGAACAACAAATAACCAAAGTCCCCATGAGTTTGGGCACATTGGAGAGGTTAAGATCTTTGTTAGGGCTGCCACTATACTTTGTCACACATTTAAAATTTTAGGAGGGTAGAACTCATGTTGTGTGTTCTTAGCACAATAAAATAAAACTTCAATAGACATATAAAACTTCATTCTGTTTTTATATGCTAGATTTGGCATGTCATTTTATGAATAACTATAACAACTCTCAAAAACTCTGGTAAAAATTGTTTCGTGCAGAATTTTCAAATCTATACCAGTAGGCCTTACTGACTGTTTTAAGATAAATGGACATGTTTATGAGCTAAATGCTCCTACCCAAGTCCTGGTGAAAGACTTGACAGCTAGAGTCTGGATTTGTTTTTTTTCCAGTTGCTTAGTCCTGTCTGACTTTTTGTGACCCCATGGACTTCAGCCCTCCTGGCTCCTCTGACCATGGGATTCTCCCAACAAGAATACTAGAGTGGGAAGTCATTCCCTTTTCCAGGGGATCTTCCCTACCCAGGGATCCAGTCCAGGTCTCCTGCATTGCAGGTGTTTTCTTACCATCTGAGCTACCAGGGAAGCCCAGAGTCTGGAATACTCAGAGAATACAGGGAAAGCAGAGTTTGACTAGCTGATAGATCAAGGAGAAAGTATCTTTAAGGATGGTTTTGGAGCCAGATCCTTTTGTGAATTGACTGTTAATGCAGTATTTGACTTGCAATTTGGCAAATATAAGAACTTACCTGAAATGTAACCACTGAACATTCTTAGGAAAGGTCACCCAAAATACACAGATACATGTATATAAGTATAGATAGAGAAGGGAAAAAAGAATTAAATTTTTTACTTATCCAGGAAGCAGAAAGCATCCACATTTGGTGACAGTAAGTATGACTCTCTGGCATGGTAAAATTTATTTATTATACTTTAAAAATTAATATATTTAATCATGAAGTTTAGTTCTATTTTAAATAAAATATAATTCTCCATTAACATTTTCAGTCTTGATTATATGCATATAAACATTTTATGAAAAAGTTTCTTTCCTCTTTTTCTACTTCTCTAGGGACTTAATTTCTGAGAATTTGAAAAAGGAAAGACTAAGCAGTGCTCTGAATGTGTAACAGGAGCTGGCTGCCTTGCCACTTGCTCTAGCTGCTAGTTTCTAACTTAAAATGAAATCTGACTTATTCTCAAATCAGTAAGGGGAGAGTGACCCTCTAATAAAATATCTATGAGAAGACAGAAGGTGTTTGAAAACATATTCAGTATTTATTAGCAAATGGATGTGGAGTCTTCTGAAAAATTCATTTAATTTTCTAATTCCAATAAGATACAAGTAATGTTTCTGGTGTTTATAGTTATCAGAAGAGGCCAGGTTGGAACTTGACCAGATTAGGTCCCTCACAGGCACAAATCCTGGTAGCCTATGGAGGTCATCTTCTTTTACTCTCTCCCTCTCACCCCCAAATGTTAATTTCCCTTCAGCCTTCTCTCTTAGGCTACCTCTACTCAAAATCTGAGGGCTTTGAGTTGAGATCTTTACAGTTTTTGGTCTAAACAGCAAACACTAATTTTTAGTACTTTAAGATAAGTCCTAAGGAGCCTTTGATGAGGTTTGTACAGTGAGTGAGAAAGAATTTTATTATATAGTTGAGGAAAACATAAGGGACCATCGGTAACTTTCAGGAACAGTGGTATCACTTATTTTTTCATTTAATTTTAACTGTTCTTTCGAAAGTATAGTGCTATTACAACAAGACATTGAATTTGAAGAGTACTCTTAATAATATGATTAACTTTTATTTATTGAACAGTAAATACTTATTAGAACCAAGGACTGAGCAGGATGCTCTATATCTACATGGTTACCTAGTCATTCTTCTTTCTGAATAAGTCTAAAGTTTCAGTTCACCTATGGGATTTTAAGAGCAAACATGTAGGCCTTGAGTCGACCAAAAGTAGAAGGAACTGAGAAATGCATGGACATTACAGGTAAGAGAGCAAGTAGAGAGAGCTGGTATTGCTGAACTATCCCTAGATTATATGAACCTCAAAGGCGGAAAACATGCCATTCCTTCATGGATCCCTCAGGCTAAACTTTTTCCTGGTGAAAATATAGGCCAGGTTTAGAGTAGAAGACTATGGAGCAGGAAACTAAATTTCTGAAACTTTGAAAGATTATTGGGCTGTGAATGGACACAGTGGAGCATTTCCTAGGTGTGGGTGAGAGTGTGGTTATGCTTGTTAATGCAGTTGTCCTTTAGTGAAACTATTAGAGCTGAAGAATTGCTGTAGATCTTTACAGTAGTATACATCATGTGTATTACAGTGAGTGAAACATTTAATAGGTCATTTTGAATCCAGATATTTTAAAGCAAAAATATAAAAATTTATTTGTTTTGGCAGTGTTTGAGTAACATTTGGTCTGCCTTTTTGAGGGGATTGATGTGAGTTCTCAAATATAAAACAGACGCTAAATCAGGGATCACCTTGTTTTATTCATAAGTTCAACAAAGATCAGTCCAGGTATTAAAACTCTTTCCCTTCTCTGACAGATGGTTTATCATTTTCCTAGGACTGTCATAACAAAATAGCACAAAGTAGGTAGCTTAAAATAATAGAAAATTATTTTTTTTCAGAGAAATGTAGAGAAGAGAGGAAAAGGCAAGGGTAAATATGTACATGATTACTTTTTACCACAGCATGTATGCATGCTCAGGCCCTAAGTCGTGTTTGACTCTTTGTAACCCCACGGACTATTCCCCACCAGGTTTCTCTGTCCATGAATTATTCAGGCAAGAATACTTGAGTGTGCTGCCATTTCCTCCTCCAGGGTTTTATCACAGAAAAATCAAATAATATAATAGCATCAACTCTCAGCAGTTGCCAAAAATAATTTGACTTTCTACTTTTACTTCTGTATACCTAGAAATGATTATAACATATTGCATATTTTGGCTTTCCTGTCACTCACTTGACAATGATTTTTGTCTACTACGTATTTTTAAATAGTATATTTCTCATAATTCTCTTATGGGAAAGCCATAAAATGCTATATCTTAGAAGTTGGGCTCTAGAACAAGAGCACTCTGAAATTTAGTCTATCACATATTGGTTATGCTCACAGACACATTTCCTGTTTCCTCCATTCTAAAATGTCCATAGTTATACCCTTAAGTCAAAGGTATTTTGTGGGCATGGAATGAAGTGGTGCTTAGAAGAAGGTAACATGTTAGTAGCTAACAAAGAGGAAGTGTGGAATTAGTGTTAGTTCTTATGATCCAGGTGTCCCAACAGAGGGCTTTTTAGTCCATAATCTAAGATATGAAGGTAACTTTCTTATTATAATAAAGAATTAAAACAAGTTTTATTCATTTTGTTTCATGCAGTTTGATGAAATGATAAAATGTGATCTTACAGCCACCATTGATTATATCATGAAGAAAACAGGACAAAAGCAAATTTATTATGTGGGCCATTCCCAAGGAACACTTACTGGTATGCTAAGAAATAATGAAATGCGATTATGCTATAGTTTTTATTTTTAAAATAACAGAAAACTTTTCTTTTTAAAAAGAATTTATTTTAGAAAGTATACTTATTCGTTACAATTATTTAGAACATACAGACAAGCCAAAAAGGAATAATATTAAAAGCCAATGAGTATTGTTTTATTATGGCATATAGGTGTATGATCCTTTAAAAATGATTAATGGATATCATCATCTATTGGTGTGATCTTTCCAATCATACCACACATTCTAAACAAGATGTATGTGTTAGAGTTACCTAAGATTCTCTACAACTGGAATTTCCAAGACTGAAGACTTGGCATATGTGTTTAAAAAAATTTTTTCCCATAGTGCTCTCTTAAAAAAAAAGTATTTATTTATGGGTATGCTGGGTCTTTGTTGCCACATGGGATTTTCTTCAGTTGTGACAAGTGAGTGCTACTCTCTGGTTGGGGTGTGTGAGCTTCTCACTGTGGTGGCTTCTGATGTTGCAGAGCACAGGCTCTAGGGCATGTGGGCTTTAGAAGTTGCAGCATGTGGACTCCGTACCTGTGGCTCCTGGGCTCTAGGGCACAGACTCAGTAGTTGTGGCACACAGGCTTAGTTGCCCTGGCATGTGGGATCTTCTGGGATCAGGGATCAAACCTGTGTCTCCTGCATTGGCAGGTGGATTCCTCACTACTGAGCCACCAGGGAAGCCCTTACAGTGTTTTCTTAACAGAAAGTTGATGTGTTGCTACTCCTTAGGAAAAGTCTGAAGTTTGATTGGTATGGTTTCTTTGATCAGTGACATTCTGCTGCCCAGTGAGTTTTGTTTGCGCTTTGCCTGGGATCCCATCTAGGGTAGTATGAGGCATATTAATTTACATCCTGAAAGACGAGATGCTTCAAAACTTTTCAGTTGGACAGTAAAATGTTTCTAATTACTTCAAGTATTCATTCTTTAAATGTGCACTGTATCTACTATTCGAAATATACTTCGTTGGCTGGTATTTGCAATGTATATTATACACTAAAGAAATCTCATTTTCTCAAAGCTCACAATCTAATAAGGCAAGGTTTGTTTCCCTCATCACTACTGGTATTTTGCTGGGGGTCAGGGTTGGGGCTTCCCTGTGCATAGTAGGATACTTGCACTGCCCCCTTCTGTCCTTGCAGTTATGATAACCAAAATGTCTCCAGACTTTTCCAGATGACCCTTGGGGACAAATCGTCACTATTGGAGAACTGCTGCAAAAGGGATGATGTTTTCAGCAGGCTTATAGTCAGTCAAGTGAACCAGAATGAGGAGAGCATAGAGGAGAGAGTTAAATAACCTAGCATAAGAGGCCAGGCTCTTAGGGTTCATAATACTTTATGGGCACCTCAAAATATTTAATTACTTTCAAAATCAAAAGAGTAGAGGAATATAATTCATTTTGGATTATGTTCATGTTTATGTCAACACAGTCACAAAATATGGTTTTTACATAGATTTGGGGTGGGAGTGGGGAGGAAGGGACCTGTGAAGGCAAAAGCATCTGGGCCTTGAAAGTAATCGTGTGGCCATGGAAGGAAACATTTCCTTTGATCACAATTATTAGGGAGGGTTTTGTGATAAAAAGAAAGAATGTTGAACTGCACCTTGAATATGGATGGTCTCTTGAAAGAAAGATGGCCCAGCCTCTCTTTTAGAGAAGAGAGAAGAGTAGAGGATGTATCTAGGCCTCAGTAAGTGTAAACCACATTTAAAGTAATCAGTGGAGGCAAAAGCAGGTGAAACAGCCCAGAGAGGAAACTATCCCATGACCTTGCAATTATACTCCTGGGCATTTGTAAAGAAAAAAAAAACACACACAAAACTATAATTCAAAAAGATACATGTACCCCAATGTTCCTTACAGCACTATTTACTATACCCAAGATATGGAAGTAACCTTATATGTCCATCCCAGATGAATGGATAAAGAAGTTGTGATACATATTTACAATGGAATATTACTTAGCCATTGAAAAGAATGAAATAGAGAGACTTAGAGATTATCATACTGAGTGAGATGTCAGATAAAGACAAATATGATATGATATCACTTATACATGGAATCTAAAAAAAAAAAATCATGCAAATGAACTTGTTTACCAAGTAGAAATGGACTCACAGACTCCAAAATCAAACTTATGGTTACCAAAGGAGAAAAGTGAAGGGGGAATGATAAATAGGAAGGTTAGGATTAACATATACACATTATTATGTATAAAATAGAAAATCAAAAAGAACCTACTATAAAGTACAGGGAACTCAGATCAATACTTTGTAATAACCTATATGGGAAAAGAATCTGAGAAAGAATATATATAAAACACTGAATCACTTTGCTATACACCTGAAACTAACACAACAGTATAAATCAACTATACTACACTATAAAATCAAACCAAATGAAATTTTAAAAAATAATCATGAAAGCCTAAGGGATGGGAGGAGAAATGGTTAATTGTACCCAGATTTTTTACTAATGAAATAAAACAACAGTTGTCACTAAATATTAGATTATAGAATTAGCAACCACAGGGAGATTGGGAAAAAGACAAACAAAATGGAATTACAAGAAATTAATCTTGTGTTAGTGTGCAGAGTAAATTGTAGAGAAAACCTTTAGAGACCACTCTGGAATATACGGTAAAGATAGTAGCCCTATTATGTAATCATAGGTAAACTAGCCAAGTAACAGTGAAAAGTTGAGGCAAGACAGAACTCAAGTAAACTAGTCTATTTTATTGTTTATTTTCAGCTTTTGGAGCATTTTCAATAAATCCACAACTGGCTGAAAAAATTAAAATTTATTTTGTACTGGCTCCAGCTACTTCTATTAAAAACACAATTTTACTCCATCCTCTTACTTTCACCAAACCAACACAATTAAAGGTTTGTGATTCATTATAGCATATGCTTATAGTTTTCAAAATGAGAAAATGTGAATAATACTGAAGAAGAGAGATGCTTACATAGCCTCCTGCTGGATTAAAATGTTCCATTTTCCTCACTGGCCTGGGTATGTAATGCAGCATTCACTGGAATTTGATGATGCATTCTGCATTGTTCTCAGCCTCACATCACCCAGTTTATTTTACCTTTTCCCTTATATCTATCATCAATTTTTGAAATCTGTTAGTCCTTTTTTCCATACGCAAATCCATAATCTGTATTTCTCTTTCAAGTTTTGTGTGTGTCTGTATTAGTTGCTCAGTCATGTCTGACTATTTGTGACCCCATGGACTGTATAGCCTGCCAGGCTCCACTGTCCGTGGAATTCTCCAAGCAAGATTACTGGAGTAGGTAGCCATTCCCTTCTCCAGGGGATCTTCCCCACCCAGGGATTGAACTCCAGTCTCCTGCATTGCAGGCAGTTTCCTTACTGTCTGAGCCACCAGGAAAGCCCCTTCAAGTTCTACTATCATGTAAAACTATCGTTTTAATTTTACGCACTGAAATTTCATAAGGTTGAATGGGTTTTTCCCCTTTCAACTTCCTTTCTGTTTGCTGCCACCTTGTCTCTATCTACTCTAAGGTCTCTCCATTATATTTACTTGTAGGCATTATTTTACTTGTATATTTAGTGCAAGAATATTGTAGAAATTACCATAATGAAAGATAAATAAAATTACTGGAAATCCTATGGTCATGGTAATAACAACAGCCATTTGGTCAGTGTATGTTTGACTTCATGAAAACAACTTAAGTTTTCAAAATTTTAGTCTTTGTAGTGGGTGCAGAGTTGTTTCTTATCATGCTTTTAATTTGTGTTAATCTATTGAATAACGATTGAGCATTTTCCAACTGTGTACTTGCTTCCATAAATTCCCTTTCCTCAGAGCTTACAACTTTTACTATTTATATTTTCAGCTATACACACACACACACACACACACACACACACACACATATATATATATACATATTGTTAAAATATAAGTAACTTTGTATGTCTTTGCTATGTTTTATTTGATATAATGTGTTGACTATCAGTGTGGGCTTAGGTATGTCATTAAAATAGAAGCAATTACTTTCTTAATCTTATTTCTAACTTACTTATCCCACTAGTGTTGTTGAATAGACATGTCATCCTTATGAAAATCTTTTATAGTAATTCTGGAATCTTGCATAGATGCAAGACTTGTTTTGCCTGTGGCAGCTCTGCCCCAGTGAGGGTTGAGCACGAGGGTTGAGCAGTGAGGGCTGAGCTCCACCACGAAGGTGGTGGAGCTGCTTGGCTTGCAGGGACCCTGGCAGCAGTGTGCAGGGACACAGACTGCCTCCGCTGCAGGAGTTATGACTCTATCAGTCTTTTTTCGAGCCTCTTGTAGCTGGCAATCAGAAGGCCTCTTTCACCAGTCTTTCTCCGTAGCTCTGCACATTCAGGCACTTAGAGGGCTCCCTAGCCTGGAGTCCTTCTCTGCTGTTAGGTGCATCAGGCACATAGATGGTCCCCTGGCTGGAGTCCTACTCTGTAGTTCAGTAGATCAGGCATTTGATGGGCCAGCCTCTCTATTGTTCAGCTGCCATGCTGGCATGTGGGGAGAGAGAGGTGTGAAGATGGCTCCACCCGCCATGTGTGACTCAGCAAAATCACCTTGCTTCCATGGCTGCCCAGCTTTTCCTCCACAGGCATTTCCCACCACAGTCTCCACCCTCACATCCCCCTGATCCATCTCTCCACAGTCAACAGTAGCCCTCGCCCTGGGATTGCTCCACAATACCTAAACTCCAGATCCCAGCCGCTGTGCCTTCCAGGGGACCTGCACCCCTGTCCAGGGTATGTATGGTCACGGCAAGGACTGTCTGCCTCTCATTCCATTTAGGCTGCCACGGATCAGCTGTTTCACTCTCAGCCTTAAATGTTTCTCCTCTGACTCAGACAATTGCCGCGATGTGAGGCTTGGACCCCTGCTTCAGTTCCCCCACCCACAAAAGGCAGGTCCAGTCCTACTAAAACTCCTGTTTCCCCCCCAGTTCTTCATTCTACTGAGTTTTGCATGGTTCTATATATTCTTTTCCATTGGTCAGGTACTTCTATCCACTTCAGTTGGTGTTTTGCATGCACTTCTGTGTCTGAAGTTGTATTCCTGATGTATCTGTGGAGAGAGATGTACTCCACGTCACCTACGCCTCTGCCATCTTGTTCTTGATTTTTTTTTTTTTTGATGTGTTATGCTTTTTCTATTGCTCCATTAACAGTTTGCAAAAATTTTGAATATTTTTGCAGGTATCTATTAGCTATAGTTCTCTTCTTGTAATCTGTTTTTCTAATTTTGAGGTAATACTTGACCTCATAAAATGAGTTGGATAGTAGTCCTTTTCTTAGACTTTTCTGGAAGATACTGTGTAAAATTAATATTCTATCTTTTAAAAATATTTGATCTGTTTTACCAGTAAAGCCATCTGAGACTGAAAGTTTCTGCTGGGAGTACTTAGCTACAAGTTCAATATCTTCAATAGACATATGGCCATTCAAGTTATTTATTTATGAGTGGATGGTGGTTTAGTCACTAAGTCGTGTCCGACTCTTGTGACTCCCATGGACTGTAGCCTGCCAGGCTCCTTCTCTCCATGGGATTTCCCAGGTATGCATGAACATACTGTAATAATCTTTCCTCAATGTGCCCATTTCATCTGAGTTTTAAAATTTATTGTCATAAGATTATACATAGTCTTTTCTAGCATGTGTGCTTAGTTGCTCAGTTGTGTTCAACTCTTTATGACCTCATGGACTGTAGCCCACCGTGCTCTGCTCACAGAATTTTCCTGGCAAGAATACTGAATCAGGTTGCCATTTCCTACTCCAGGGCACCTTCCTGACCCGGGGATTGAACCCATGTCTCCTATGTCTCCTGCATTGACAGGCAGATTCTTTACCACTGAAGCACCTGGGAAGCCTAACAAATTTTTCCTATTCTTTTAACATCTGTTAAAAGATGTCCTTTTTCTCATTCTAGATATTGATTTTTTACATCTCATTTTTTTTGTCCTGGAAAGTCTGATTAGAGACTCACAAATATTATTAATCTTCTCAAAGAACTGGTCTTTAATTTACTGATTTTTTCTATATATTTTTTAAGATAACTCATGGATTTCCATTTGCTCTTTAGCATTTCCTTTCTTCTAATTTTGGATTTTGTAATTTCTTTTTTCCTGATTTCTTAGATCATCACTTTTTAATCTTTGTTTTATAATTTAAGCATTTATTGCTATATGATTCTGTCTAGGCACTGCCTTAGAGCTGTCAAATAAATTTGAATAGGTTATGATTTCATTTTCATTCAAGTTAAGCTACCTCAGTTTCTTTTTTGATTTCTTATTTGATCTTTGCTACTTGAAAGTGTGTTATATAGTTTCCAGTGATCTTTCTGGATATTTTCCGGGGATTTTTCTGTTGATTTAAAATCATTTCTAGTTTGTCCAGAGAACATGATCTGAATACTTTTAAATTCATTGAGACTTGTTTTAAAGTCCTGAATATGAATATATCTTGGTAAATGTATCATATGCATTGAAAAGAATGTGCAGTGGATGTATATTCTGTTGCCATTGGGTAGAGTATTCCTTAAATTTCAGGTAAGTCATGTTGGTCAAAAGTATTGTCAAGATTTCTTTGTTCTTACTGATTTTGTATTTTTTCCTGTCAATTATTACAAAAATATTGAAATCTCCCACTGTAATGTATTTGCCCATTTCTCCTTTGAGCTCTATCAGTTTTCTGTTTCATTTATTTTGAAACTCTTCAAAGTATATAAACTTTTAAGGTTTTTTAATGTCCTTTTGATGAATTAATCCTGTTGCCATTAAATGATCCATATTATCTCTGCAGCAGCAGCAGTTTGTTATTAATCATTATCATGGTATATACTTTTTCTATCCATTTTCTCCATTTGTTTTTATTTATAAAGAGTTGAATCTCTCCTTTCAATGCTATTTAACCATCCTTGTCTTTTAATCACAGTGTTTCAACCATTTAAATTTAATAATATATTTGAGATGTTTATGTTTAAAACTATTTGTTGTATTTGTCCAATAGGTTCTTTGTTCTCTTTTTTCCTGCCTTATTTTGGATTAATTGTGTATATTTTATTATTTCGTCTCCTTCATTGTCTTGGGTATATCATTTTATTTTGTTTTCTAGTGGTTGTCTTAAGGTTTATAGCACTGTATACTTTTTTAACTCATTATAGTCTATGTGTAAGTAATATGTACTACTTAACACATAGTGTAATATCTTTAAAGCATTAAACTCTCATTCCCTCTCTCCAAGAATTTGTGCTATTTTTGTCATAATTTTTATGTTGACATGTTACCAATACTAAAATATATTATTATTCTTTAAAAATAAATTTATCTTTTAAATTAGTTCACCATTAAAAACAGAAAAACCATCTTTTACATTTTCCTGTGTACGTACTATAACTTGTGCTTTGCGTTTCATTGTGTAGATCCTGATGTATCATTTCCTTGGCACTATAAAACTTGCTTTAATGTTTCTCATGCTGTTGATAATAAATTATATCAGTTTTCTTATTTATGAATACTATTCATTTTGCCTTTGTTTCTGAAAAATGTTTTCACTGGGCATAGAATTCGAGGTTTTTAGTGTTTAGTTTTTCATTA
Source organism: Cervus canadensis (assembly GCF_019320065.1). NCBI lineage: Eukaryota > Metazoa > Chordata > Mammalia > Artiodactyla > Cervidae > Cervus > Cervus canadensis. The sequence continues at coordinate 39,900,907 of NC_057393.1, read as the reverse complement.
GTACTTTAAAAAAGTTGCTCCATGTTTCTGACATGGCAGATATTTCCAGCAAGAGGTCTTTTATTGTTATAATTTTGTCTTCAGGCAATCTTCTTTTACACTATTTCATTTTCTGCTGATCCTACACAGTGTGTTTTATGTCTCAGACACTTTAGTTTTCATTTCCAAAAATTCTATATAGGTTTTCTGTCATCCATGTTTGCCGGGAGCCATTATGGGAGGTCCCACCCATGACGAGGTCATGAAGAAAATACCTGACACGCAAGGCCGTCCGGGATCCCATCCATGACGAGGTCATGAGGAAAAAACCTGACAGGCAAGGCCGTCTAGGATAAGGGACCCTCCAGGTTGGTCTCGGCCTCTACCCCCCCGTATTCTCTCCCCCCCTTTTCTGCTGTTGTTCTTGTTTGCCCTGCTGCAGATTCTTGTGTTGCCTGCGGAGAGTTCTTCTGCTCCTCTTTCACTGAATAAAGATCAACTTAAAACCCTAATTAATAAATCTTCTGGACGCTGGTACCCTATGAAGGGGCCAGGGATGAAGGAAATGCTTCAATTCAAACCCTTTTGCTGGCATTCTGGCTTGTTTGATAAATGTGTGCTCTCATTGCAAAAAATGCTTATGATTGTTCTAAACATCCTAAGCACAGTACGCTAACAAAAGAAACTATTAAGCATAGGTCCCTCCGCAGGGTGAGAAAAGCTCCACAAATAATAGTCACAAATGTGCCTAGTAGAAAATACTTTAGATAGAGATTTGCTGGTGACTTCTCACAGGTAGTTAACTTTTAGACTAAGAGCCTGTTTTGTGCTATATCTGCTGTTTTTGCAGTCCTTCGCATTTCTGTTCTGTAAAAATGTAATCCTATCTAGTTCCCATGGAGATGACGCCTAATAGAAAGAAAATAGATTAACCACAAAAAAGACAGGGTCGGCTACTGAAGTTGCTTAAAGTCACACCAGGTACAAGCCATAAAATGTTAACAGGCCTGAAGGCCAAATGATAAAGAAGACTCTTGTGAACGAGAAACATGTGGATGATATCCAGTTTCTGTTGAAGGTCAAGTTGCTGTAATGTTTTGAGATGACCTGTGTGTAAGCAATATGCAATTCCCCAAAAAAGATGTTGTAAAGGGTATAAAGGGGCCGTGCAAAAATAAACTCCAGACTCAGCCCCGAGCTTTGTCTCACTGTGTCTCTCTCTCATTCGCCGACGCCATTCATCCTGAGGGTTCCCCTGGATCCTGCTGGGGCAAGGACCCCGGCACATGTTAATACTTAACATGCTCATTTTCTGTCTTAGACATTGTGTGTGAGTTAGTTGTTCAGTCGTGTTGGCTCTTTGCAACCCTGACTGTAGCCCGTGAAATTCTCCAGGCAAGAATGCTGGAGTGGGTTGCCATTCCTTCTCTAGGGCATCTTTCCCATACAGGGGTCAAATTTGGGTCTCCTGCATTGCATACAGATTGTTTACCACTGAACTGCCAAAGAAGCCTCTAAGACATATAGAATGCAATCAAAGTAACTTTTATCTTTTAATTACATTATCTGTCTTTTGAGCCTTTTGTTGATTCATTAATCTCTCCATAAGGCCTAATTCCAGGGTTTTGGTGTGACTGGAAATTGTTAATGGATTGTCAGCCTTTGTAACTGTTTTTGTTGTTGTTGGGTAGAGTATTCTTGTATTTCTGGGAATAGTTTTGAACTTTTCTTGTGGGATACAGTTAGCTTATTTGGAAACATTTTGATCATTTGAGGCTTACTTTTTTGCTTCCTTAGTAAAAACCAGAAAAGCCTTTTAGTGTCAGTCTAATTTTTTCTTCCTATGAGTCAATTATTTTCTGATTACTCTAATCCTGGTTAATCATGAAGTTTTCAAATGCATTTGGTGGAGACAGATAGTATTTAAGGTCTTCTGCTCTAAGGATTGTTATCTTGAATGCTTTCAAATGGCTTAATTGAAGGCTTTGAGTCAGTTTCTTCACATATATTTGTGTGTGTGCTAAGTTGCTTCAGTCATGTCTGACTCTGTGTGACATTATGAGCTGGCTATAGCCTTCTAGGCTCCTCTCTCCATGGGATTATCTAGGCAAGAATACTGGAGTGGATTGTCATTTCGTCCTTCAAGGGATCTTCCTGACCCAGGAATCAAACCGGTGTCTCTTACATCTCCTGCACTGGCAGGCAGGTTCTTTACCACTAGTGCCACCTGGGAAGCCCAATACATGCAGTTCTGTAGTAAGCTGAAGAACTCATATGGGACTTCTATAGATCTCTGAATCTCTCTGGATGTCTCTGTCTCTCAGGGTCTCTCAATTTCTCATTCTCTCTTTTCCCCATGGTGACTCTAGCTACGTTGGCAGATTCCAAAGTCTCAACCCTGTCTCATTAACTTACATGGTTTTCCTGGTTTGCTTGAGTTTCTATACTGCAGCCAGCCTGGGATCATTAGGTAATAGCTGAGCATTTGTGGGGTTCAATTTGTTTGTTTCACCTTTTACTTTTTTTCAGAAATCACTGTCTTGTACTGCCTAATAGCCAATTTTTGAAAACCCTTGTTTCATGGATTTTTATGTTTCAACTATGACTGCTATCTAGTTCCATTTGTAATCTCAGAAAGAAAAACCCAATTGTCCCTTTCCCTTAGAATTTGGGCAACCAGTAATCTTTTAATACTTTTTGCCTGTATGGATCTGCCTATTTTAGACATTTCATATGGGTGGAATCATATAATCATGTGCTATTTTGTGTGTTTGACTTCTTTTACTTAGCATAAAATTCTCAAGATTCACCTGTGCTGTAGCATATTAATACATTTGTACTTACTTCATTTTTTGTGACAGAATAACGTTCCATTGTACATATATGCCACATTTTGTTTATTAATCCACTGGTGGTCACTGGCGTTGTTTCCAGTTATTTGCTAATATGAGTAGTGTTGATATGTACCTTCCTTTAAAGTTTTAGTGTGGATATGTTTTTATTCCTATTGGGTATATACCTGAAAATGGAATGCTGGGTCATGTGATAACTATGCTTAATATTTTTAGGAAATTTATGTTTTCCTATTTTCCAATTTGCTGACAAATAACCTGAGGTACTCAGATGACACCATCCTTATGGCAGAAAGTGAAGAAGAACTAAACAGCCTCTTGATGAAAGTGAAAGAGGAGAGTGAAAAAGTAGACTTAAAACACAACATTCAGAAAACTAAGATCATGGCATCTGGTCCCATCACTTCACGGCAAATAGATGGCGAAACAATGGAAACAATGGCAGACTGTATATTTTAGGGCTCCAAAATCACTCCAGATGTGACTGCAGCCATGAAATTAAAAGACGATTGCTCCTTGGAAGAAAAGCTATGACCAACCTAGACAGCATATTAAAAAGCAGAGACATTACTTTGCCAACAAATGTCTGTCTGGTCAAAGCTATGGTTTTTCCAGTGGTCAGGTGTGGGTGTGAGAGTTGGACTATAAAAAAGCTGAGCGCCATCAGTGATGACTACTGGTGGTGTATGAGTCATGTACAATGAATACGAGTCTCGAAAGACATCCTCATCCAGTATGACCGGACCCTGCTGGTAGCCGATCCCCATAGCTGCCAATCCAAAAAGTTTGGAGGTCCTGGTGCCCGTGCCCGCTACCAGAAATCCTACCGATAAGCCCATCATGAAGATCAGGGTTTCCCTGTATAGCACCTTTATAATAAATGTCGTGGGATTTTAAAAAAAAAAAAAAAGCTGAGCGCCGAAGAATTGATGCTTTTGAACTGTGGTATTGGAAAAGACTCTTGAGAGTCCCTTGGACTGCAAGGAGATCCAACCAGTCCATCCTAAAGGAGATCAGTCCTGGGTGTTCATTGGAAGGACTAATGTTGAAGCTGAAACTCCAATACTTTGGCCACCTGATGCGAAGAACTGACTCATTGGAAAAGACCTTGATGCTTGGAAGGATTGAAGGCAGGAGAAGAACGGGACGACAGAGGATGAGATCATTGGATCTCATCACCAACTCAATGGACGTGAGTTTGAACAAGCTCCAGGAGTTGGTGATGGACAGGGAAGCCTGGTGTGCTGCAGTCCATGGGGTCGCAGAGAGTCAGACACGACTGTGACTGAACTCAACTGATGTTTTCCAATGTAGCTATGTACTCACCAACAGTTTATGACCATTCCACATCTTGGCACTTATTATTTATCTTTTGATCATAGCCTTGAAAGTGGTTATCAGATGGTATATTACTGCAGTTTTGTTCTATTTTGCATTTATTTAATGGCTAAAGATGTCTTGGGCTTCCCTGATGGCTCAGGCAGTAAAGAATATGCCTGCAATGCAGGATACCCAGATTTGATCCCTGGGTCAGGAAGATCACCCATAGAAGGGAATGTCAACCCACTCCAGTATTCTTGATTGGACAATCTCATGGACAGAGGAGCTTGGCGGGCTATAGTCAATGGGGTTGCAAAGAGTTGCACATGATTGAGCAACTAAACACACAAGGTTGTCTTAAACTGTGTCATATGTTTACTGGCCATTTGCTTCTTTAAATGTCAGTTCAAATCCTTTGCTCATTTGTTAATTATTTGTCTATTTATTGTTGAATTGTAAGACTTCTTTATACATTCTGAATATGAGTCCATTATTAAATATATGATTTACAAATATTTACTCCCATTCTATGCACTGTCTTTTCACTGTTGTAATGGTGTTCTTTGAAGCATAAAAGCTTGAATTTTGATGAAGTCCAATTTATCATTTTTCATTTGTCTTTTGTGGTTTTGGTGTCTTATCTAGGAAATCATTACCTAAACCAAGATCAAGAGACCCCTGGTGGTTCAGCAGTAAAGAATCCACCAACCAATGCAGGAGACGTGGGTTCAATCCCTAGGTCAGGAAGACACTCTTGAGAAATAAATGATAAACCCACTCCAGTGTTCTTGCCTGGGAAATTCCATGGGCAGTGGAGCCTGGTGGGCTAGAGTCCATTGGGTTGCAAAAGAGTTGGATATGACTTAGTGACTAAACAACAAACAAAACAACCCAAGATCAGAAGCATTTCCTATTTTCCTTCTAAAAGTTTTATAGTTTTACTTTTTGTGTTTAAATCTATGATCCATTTTAAGTTAATTTTTGTATATGGAATGAGGAAAGAGATCAATTTAATTTTTGATGTATACATCCAATTGTTACACTCCATTGCTTTTTGCAAAGAATATTCTTTGCTTATTTAATTGCCTTGCACCTTTGTTGATAATCAATTGGCCATAGATATACGAGTTTACTTCTTGACTCTTATTTCTGTTCCATTAATCTGTATGCCTATCCTTAATACCACATCATCTTGATTATTTTATCTTTGTAGTAAGTTTTGAAATCAGGAACAGTGGATCCTCTAGCTTTTTTTTTTTTTTCTTTATCAAAATTGTTTTGGCTGCTTTTGTTTGTTTACTCACTAAGTCATGTCTGACTCTTCTGCAACCCCAAGGACTGTAGCCCACCAGTCTCTATTGTCCACGGGATTTTCCAAGCAAATCTACTGAAATGGGTTGCCATTTCCTTCTCCAAGGGATCTTCCTGACCCAGGGATCAAACCCACATCTCCTGCATGGGCAGGTGAATTCTTTACAATTCAGCCACTAGGGTCTCTTGTATTTCCACATGAATTTTAGGAACAGTTTACCAATTTCTGCAAATAAGGCACATGGGATTTCTATAGGGATTGAACTGAATTTGTAATTGGATTATGTTTTCTACTTAAATCTATTCTGCTGACTTCTTCCTTTTGTTTGGAGTATTTAATCCATTTAGGAGTAACATAGTTTCTGAGAAAGCAATATTTATTTCTCCCATTTTATTATTGAGTTTCTAAATGTCTCATGCCTTTTTGTTCCTTTATTCATTCCTTACTGACATCTTTGGTGATATGTAGACTTTTTAATGTACCATTTAATTCTGTTGTTGTTTCTTTTCTTTCTTTTTTAATTAAACAATGACTTTGCTGCTTCAGTACATAGACAAATTTATGGAACTAAGGCAGAGGCTGTAGATGACTCCTATTTTCAGTTGAAGGGGAAAACTCATTTGGTCTTATGATATCAAGCCAGTCAATTATTATGGTTCTCACTCAGAATAAGAAGCAATTTAGCATTCTTATCCTTTCTATTCCACTTGAGATGCTTTAAAAGAACAGCAGCTTCTGTAAAATATGGATACCTTCAGGAAGATCAGGAGCAAGTTTTTTGACTTAAGAATTCAATATTTAATTGCGTGTCACAAAACGTACTTGTGTAGCACCATATGAGTCTCTCTCAGAATCATGCTGATTTTTCAGGAAATCAGGAACTTTTTGGCCATTTTGTAGCTCTGTTCCTTCATGTCATCAGATGTCAACTTCAGCCAGGTGGCGACAGTGCAGTTGTAAGGCAGATCTAAATGGAATAGGCTTTTCCCGGGAGCATGCATGTGACCCATGATAGCAGTAGTTAGAGAAAAAGAGCCCATTGTTTCTTATATGCTCATTTTTGGTTATTTTTTTGATTGACTTGGAGATTTACAAATGACATCTTAAAGCAATCAAGTTTAAATTAATACCAACTAAACCCTAGGAGTATATACACACTTTGAACTAATGTAGCTCAATTTCTGTGCTTTCAGTATTAGTCTTGTCATATAAATTGCATGTTGATATATTATAAGTCTATCAATATATTATTATAATGATTGTCTTTTAAATAATAACATGGGAAAAAGAATTACAAATAAAAATATGTTTAAAAAATACATTCTACATAAAGGAGGCAAAAATATGCAATGGAAAAAAGTCTCTTCAATAAGTGATGCTGAGAAATTACAAATAAAAGTATGTTTAAAAAAATACATTCTACATAAAGGAGGCAAAAATATGCAATGGAAAAAAGTCTCTTCAATAAGTGATGCTGAGAAAACTGGACAACCATATGAAAAATAAGAAATTAGAACATTATCTCACACTGTATACAAAAATAAATTCAAAATGGTTGAAGACCTAAATATAAGACCTGAAAAAATAAAACTCCTAGAAGAGAACAGAACAGTATTTGACATAAATCAGAGCAGTATTGTTTTGGATCTGTCTCCTAAGGCAAAACCCCAGGGTTTCCCCGATGGCTCAGTGGTGAAGAACCCACCAGAAGTGCCAGAGACCAATCCCTGGGTTGGGAAGATCCCCTGGAGGAGAAAATGACAACCCACTCCAGTATTCCTGCCTGAAAAGTCCCGTGGACAGAGGAGCCTGGTGGGCTGCAGTCCAAAGTGTCCTAAAGAGTCAGACATGACTGGGCACACAAGCACCTAAGACAAAAGAAAGAAAAACAAAAATAAGCAAATGGGACCCAATTAAACTTAAAAGTTTTGCACAGTAAAGGAAACCATTGACCGAAAAAAAAAAAAAAAAAAAAACCTACTGAATGGGAGAAAATATTTGCAACTTACTTGACCTTTAGGGAGTTAATACCCAGAATATATGAACAATTCATACAACTTTATGTATATATATATATATATATATATATATATATATACATATGAAAGTATTAGTCACTCAATCATGTCTGACTCGTTGCAACCCTGTGAACTGTAACCTGCCAGGCTCCACTGTCCATGGAATTCTCCAGGGAAGAATACTCGAGTGGGTAGCCACTCCCTTCTCCAGGGATATTCTTGATCCAGGGATGGAACCTGGGTCTCTTGCACTGCAGACGGATTTTTTACCATCTGAGCCATCAGGGAAGCCATATATTTATATAGACAAACAACCTGCTAAAAATGGGCAGAAGATCTGAATAGACATTTTTCCAAAGAAAATATACAGAGAGTCATTAGGCACATGAAAAAATACTCAATATCACTCATCCTCAGAGAAATAGAAATAAAAGCCACAATGATATATCACCTCACATCTGTGAATTGAAAAGTCTATAAGTAACAAATATTGGTGAGAATGTGGTATAAAAGGAAGACTAGTACACTGTTGGTGGGAATGCAACTTGTTATAGCTGCTATGAAAGCAGAAAGGAAGCTACACAAACAACTAAAAATAGAACTACAATATGATCGAGCAATCTTACTTCTCGGTAAAAAAAGAAAGAGAAAATATGATTTTGAAAAGATACATGCACCCTCAAAGTTCCTGGCAGAATTATTTACAGTAGCCAAGATAGGGAAGTACCCTAAGTTTCCATCAACAGATGAATGGATGAGGTTCTGGTAGACACATACAATGGAAAGTTACTGAACCATAATTTAGAAAAATGAAGTTCTTCCATTTGCAACAATATGGATGGACCTAGAATGTATTATGTTTAGTGACATAAGTCAGAAAGAGAAAAACAAATAGTTTATGTTATCACTTGTATGCAATATAATTTAATATAAGTGGAATCTAAAAACCAAAACAAATGAATGTATATACTATAAAAAAGAAACAAATCCACAGATTTAGAGAACTAGTGATTACCAGTGAGGAGAGAGAAGAAGGGAGGAGCAAATTAGGGGTAGGGGATTAAGAGATATAAATTATTATGTATAAAAGAAGCAAACTACAAAGATATACTGTACAGCACAGGAAGATACAGCCATTGTTTTGTAATAATGTATGGAAATACAAAAAACATCAAATAGCCAAAGTAATTTTGAGAAAGAATGGAACTGGAGGAATCAACCTGCCTGACTTCAGACTATACTACAAAGCCGCAGTCATCAAGACAGTATGGTACCGGCACAAAGACAGAAATATAGATCAATGGAACAGAATAGAAAGCCCAGAGATAAATCCACATACTTATGGACACCTTATCTTCGACAAAGGAGGCAAGGATACACAATGGAAAAAAGACAACCTCTTTAACAAGTGGTGCTGGGAAAACTGGTCAACCACTTGTAAAAGAATGAAACTAGAACACTTTCTAACACCATACACAAAAATAAACTCAAAATGGATTAAAGACTTAAATGCAAGACCAGAAACTATACAACTCCTAGAGGAAAACATAGGAAAAAGACTCCCTGACATAAATCACAGCAGGATTCTCTATGACCCACCTCCTAGAGTAACAGAAATAAAAGCAAAACTAAACAAATGGGACCTAATGAAACTTAAAAGCTTTTGCACAACAAAGGAAACTATAAGTAAGGTGAAAAGACAGCCCTCAGATTGGGAGAAAATAATAGCAAATGAAGAAACAGACAAAGGATTAATCTCAAAAATATACAAGCAACTCCTGCAGCTCAATGCCAGAAAAATAAATGACCCAATCAAAAAATGGGCAAAGAACTAAACAGACATTTCTCCAGAAGAATACAGATGGCTAACAAACACATGAAAAGATGCTCAACATCACTCATTATTAGAGAAATGCAAATCAAAACCACAATGAGGTACCATTACACGCCAGTCAGGATGGCTGCTATCCAAAAGTCTACAAGCAATAAATGCTGGAGAGGGTGTGGAGAAAAGGGAACCCTCTTACACTGTTGGTGGGAATGCAAACTAGTACAGCCGCTATGGAAAACAGTGTGGAGATTTCTTAAAAAACTGGAAATAGAATTGCCATATGACCCAGCAATCCCACTTCTGGGCATACACCGAGGAAACCAGATCTGAAAGAGACACGTGCACCCCAATGTTCATCGCAGCACTGTTTATAATTGCCAGGACATGGAAGCAACCTAGATGCCCATCAGCAGATGAATGGATAAGGAAGCTGTGGTACATATACACCATGGAATATTACTCAGCCATTAAAAAGAATTCATTTGAATCAGTTCTAATGAGATGGATGAAACTGGAGCCCATTATACAGAGTGAAGTAAGCCAGAAAGATAAAGACCAATACAGTATACTAACGCATATATGTGGAATTTAAAAAGATGGTAACGATAACCCTATATGCAAAACAGAAAAAGAGACACAGATGTACAGAACAGACTTTGGGACTCTGTGGGAGAAGGCGAGGGTGGGATGTTTCGAGAGAACAGCACTGAAACATGTATACTATCAAGGGTGAAACAGATCACCAGCCCAGGTTGGATGCATGAGACAAGTGCTCAGGGTTGGTGCACTGGGAAGACCCAGAGGGATGGGATGCAGAGGGAGGTGGGAGGGGGGATCGGGATGGGGAACACATGTAAATCTATGGCTGATTCATGTCAATGTATGGCAAAAACCACTACAATATTGTAAAGTAATTAGCCTCCAACTAATAAAAATAAATGGAGAAAAATAAAAAAATAAAAGTCAAAAATATAAAATAAAATAAAATATTGAATCACTATGTTGTACAACTGAAACTAATATAATATTATAAACTATGTAAGTGAACTTAAATTTAAAATAGCATAAATGAATACTAAGGGATATAGTGTACAGCATGATAAATATAATTAACATTGCTATATATCATACATGAGCATTGCTAAGGATGTAAATCCTGCGAGTTCTGATCATCAGGAAAGTTTTTCTGTTTTACTAATTTTCTATCTAGAAGAGATGATGTTTACTAAACTTCTTGTGATAATTGTTTTATGATATATGTAAGTTGAATCATTATCTGTACACCTTAAACTTACACAGTTTTGTGTGTCAGCTATATCTCAAGAAAGTTGAAAGGAAAAACCCAAAATATATTTTTACTGTCTTTTATGAATACTTATATACTTCTTTTCACTGTTCCCTCTTCATTTGGTGTTGTGAATTTAAGTTAATGTTTAGTGTCTTTTTATTCAGCCTGAAGCCTCTCTTTAGTATTTCTTGTAGGTCAGTTCTGTTATTGGCCAATTCTCTACTTTTTTGTGAGTTTTGGAAATGTCTTTATTTCTCCTTTGTTTCTAAAATATAGTTTTGCTGATTATAGACTTCTTAGTTGATTGTTTTTTGTTTTAAAACTGAATAATGTCATTGCACTGTCTTCTAATCTCTGTTGTTCCTGATCAGAAGTTACTTGTTAATTGTATTAAGAATTCCTTTCATGTGATGAACTGCTTTTCTCTGGCTGCTTTCAGAGTTCTTTGTCTCTTGACAGTTTGACTATGTCTCTTGGTCCGGACCATTTTGAGTTCATCCTACTTAGAGTTTATTTAGCCTCTTATATAAAGATAAATTTGGAAACTTTTCCACTCTTTTTGCAAATGTTTTTCTTAACTCTCCTCAATTCCCAGACTCCAGCTATGCATACATTAACATGTTTAATGGTGTCTCACAAATCTCTGAGGATGAATTAGGGCTATTCACACTTGGTTAACTCTGAGTTAGGGCAAATAAAAGCAAGTTCTATGAAAAAGGTTTTTCCAAGATCTGTCAGGCTAATCGAATTATAATAGTTCTCTGGAAATTGGGCATTTTGAGGAGCTTCAATCCCATTCACTTTCTTTCAGTGTCTGCTAAGCTGCTGATTTACAAAGCTACATTGGTTGCAAGGCTCCTGTTTTTCAAAGCTATTACAAAGTTGGAAAAAGACATAGGCATATCATAAGCTAAACACCTCATAATGTATTATTCTTACCAATATTCAGGGTTTTTCTTAAAAATACATTCTGTGGATTTTTTCAAGCTTTTGGTTAATTTTCAGAATCATCAAAAAGTTTATTTTAGAAGTTTTCATTGCCATTACTGAGGAGTGGTCTTTTGTAGGTTTTTAGACCACCAACTTGGAAGTCACGCACCTGGTCAAATTTTGTAAATTTTTCTTTTTTTCTCGTATACTTGCTAAGAATGTGGCTTTTCTCATGTTCCCAGGCCATATTACAAATATTTTAAATACAATATGTTGCTTAAACTGCTTAAATTTGTAGTCATTTTTGGTTTGCATTTTTTACTACCCAGGTATACTCTAGATGGAGCCCCTTTCAATGGAATTAATTTCACTCATAATTTAGCTTTGCTCCTTTCACAGGACATGCATACAGATTATCTTCTCTCAATATCCAAAAGTTGTGTCTTTGTGCTGTAGGTTTTTCTTTCTACTATCTATCTTGTATAATGCTCCTTTAAAAGTTATGGTTGCCATATTTATAAGTTTATGATGCTATTTTTTAATTACTTTAACATTGGTAAGATTTATTTACAACAAAATGCACTGATTTAAAATATATTATCCAGTAAGTTTTGGCTAATGTGTAAACCTATATAACTACCACCAAAATAAAGCTATAGAATATCTCCATCATCCCAGAAAGTTTCCATTTGTTCTTAGAGCTCAGGTATTCTCCCACTCCCAGCCTTTAGTCACTTTAACTATATTGATTATGCTTTTTGTTGCTAACAATTAGTTTTTAAATTTCTAGAAATGCAAGTAAGTGGAGTCATATATCATGTATAAATCTGTGCTTTGATTTTTGATTTACATTTATTCTTTGACTTTTATCTGTATATTTTCTATTTTCCTTTTTTTAAATCTCTGAGATAGAATTCAATTATTTATTTGAAGATAAAATTTTATCTAATTTATTTTGTTTTTAACTCATAAATTTCTCTAAATAGATGTCTTCCACTGTCCTCTCCTTGAAAGATTTCAGAGAAAATATATCTTCCTATAATGCATTCCATAATTTACTCTTCGGTATTGTTTCTTGCTATTTTTATTATTATATCACTTAATCTGGCTTAGTTTTTTTTTTTTTTTGCCTCTCCTCCACTATCTCTTGAAATTTATTTTCTCTCTTTTAAAAAATTCACTTTATAAATCTCATTCTATTACCTTTTCTTACAAAGGACATGTATTAATATGAGCAGATTTATTTGCTTAACTGTGCATGTTTAAGTGTGGGTGAGTTTTCTTTTCATTTTTATGTATGTAACACAACATCAAAAAAATGTGCTTTGTACTCATTAGCTTTATTGAATTTTACTTGCTCTACTTGAGGTGAAATCAAGTTCATTACTCTCAAAGGTGCTCGTTTGGTTGAATTTTTTAAAAAATGTCTAACATATTCTATTTTACTAGACAATTTTTTTCATACTGCTGGTATAGTATCACAGTGAACTAACTCTACTACTCAGTAACACATTGCAAATTTTGTATATTTCATTAATTCTGTCTTTCCTGATTTCTACTGCATGAAATACATTTTTCCATCAAAAGTTGTCTTTCAAATATATTATTTTCAGATCCTGTTTGGTGAAAAAGAGTTTTTACCCAATACATACATTAGCAAGTTCATTGGTCAGAATGTGTGCAACCATGTGGTAGTTGATGTGTGTAGCAAATTACCTATATTGTTCTTTGGAAATGATCCCCAAAATTTAAATAAGGTACGCATCACTTAATGATTTAAAGTAAATTTTTTTGATGATGTGCTAATGTTGTTGTATAGACCCAGGGACAAGTTATCCAATATATGTATATCTTAAAATGTTTGATATAGGCAAACTATATTATAATCCAACATGTGTTTTGCACATAAATTTAAAGTCCAATATTTCTGGGATGAAGTAATTCAATATAACTATATAGATAATTCAAATTATGTTTTTGTGTCTTATATGAAAGTATGTTTGAATATTGTATGTAAAAGAATTTTAATCTTTTTTCCTCTGTTTGCCTCCTAATAAATCTAGTATCATTATCTAGGCACTGCTTCAATTTAAGAAAAAAATTTTGATCAAGCATTGCCATATTAAAAAAAGTGATTTAGATTTCTCTGGCAATGGACAGTGTTTCATTCTAAACTGATTGAGGTGACACAGTTTTACTGTTATGAAAAATTCTAATTCTTGTAAAGGAACTAATGACTGACAAACATGTGTGTTGTTTTTCTTTCTTCTAGAGTCATATTGATGTATACTTATCACAGAACCCAGCAGGAACGTCAGTTCAAAATGTGCTACACTATCGTCAAGAATGATTTTTCAAATTTTACCACTCAGTATTTATGGGACTTCCAATACTTATTTAAAAAGCATGGGGAAAAAAAGTACCGCTGTGTGATGTGTTATATTTTTAAAATTGATTTTGGAGACTAGAGTAAGATAAATTATTCCAGAGCTTAAATCTCAATCAGATAACTTTTATTTAGAGTTGTCACATTTTAAAAATATACAGGACACTCAATTAAATTTTATTTTCAGATAAATAAACTTTTAGTATATCTTACTATAGCATTCCAAATTTAACTTAATTTAGAATCCTGTATTTTATCTGGCAACCCAAATTTATCCCATAATAAAGGAACTGTTTGAGGTTTTAGTAAAAAAGGGAAATGTTTCATAAATATATCAGTAACATTTTTGTCATTTCTTTTCATAGTCTCATTAAAATAATACCAATTTATATAAGTCATCTCCAAGCAGATGATAAGTGGCAAATTTCTTAGACATTTCCCTCTTCTTTCCTTTCAACCCTTCTTTCTTTTCCCTCTCTCCTTGTCTCCCTTTCTTCTCTATCTCACTCTGTTTTGTTTGAAAGCTCTCCTCCTTTATAAGCCTTAGTGATTCTGTTTGTTATTGTAGCCTGTATATTATATCTTTTTTGAGGCAATAAAAGGGAACTCCTTTGATATCAAAAACAGATAATGGCCAGTGACTGGAGATTAAGGGGATGTGATAAAGACAGAATTGTTACTTTTATGTTCAAAGGTGATAGCTTTCTATTCATTTCAAATTGGAAAACTGGTACAAATGTATTTTATGTCAACTTACCATCAGTTTTCCCTGGTAGCTCAGTGGTAAAGAATCTGCCTACAGTGCAGGAGACATAAGAGATGTGGGTTTGATCCCTGGGTCAGGAAGATCCTCTGGAGGAGGGCATGACAACCCATTCCAGTATTCTTACTCTTTCAGAAGAATTTCCCATGTAATAGCCAACATACTGGGGCCAAAGTGACCTCACAGTACTAAAATCATTTGCTAAGGTATAAGCTGATATTTACATGCAGGGTGTGAGTGCACATTATTCCAAGGTACATACCCTTGAAATCTGTAGATGAATGATACTCTTGGATATCATGTGCCTTCTTTGCCCTGAAAGTTTTTACTCTACTTACCAATAGTCAATAAATCAACATTTGTCTTTAGAAGAGATGTCTCCTCTCATAATCTTGTTTGCAGGCATCTGTTTAGGACACTTCCACTGCTTAGCATCTCCACTTTGTATAAAAGATAGTTCCTGAACTACTCTTGTCTTACAATTATAATAGAATGCTACTAAAACCCCATTTTTACTCCTTCCATTTCTGAGGCAACTCTTTTGTACCAGAAATCTTTGTCTTACTGTATTTCAAAAATTAACTTTTCTTGGAGTATCATGGGGAAATTTTTACTAAAAGGAAATTTTGTATAAAGGATAAAAACTTTTCCTGAATATCAATTCTGAATGCAAATGTTAACTGAATTATTCTGTTTGAAAATGTGTTTGATAATTGGATTATAAAGCAACAAAGCAGCTTTTATACTTGTAGTAAATTAGTATTCCATATTTTATTTGCGCTGTAAGAATTAATTTGGATCTTAGTGACTTGAAGTAGTTGGATCTTAAGCAATATTTGTAGACTGAAACTTAATTTGTACCACCAAAATAAAATATAATACAAAACTTAATGTTATAATAAGTTTACATTTTAAAATAACTTGACAAGCATTCATTTGTCTGTGTGAAATCATAATTATAGTTTTTCATCTGTTTATTAGGTCTTTCCTTAATAGATAGTATGTTACAATGGTCCAAACATTGTCAAAATGTGTGTTTAATGTCCTTATTGCTTTTCTTGAAAGTATGATATTTTTGCCAAATTGTCTGTTTCTAGTTTTCTGGGAATATATTTTAGCAGCCATTCATCCAGGAGCACACAGTATTGTGGCAGAAAGACTGGACTTATATATGAGAGACATTAAATCTGAGTCAATAGATAATATTGTAAAATGAAGCAATTAAACCCACTAGTCTTCAGCTCTACTTATTTTGTAAGATTTTATAAGTAATAGTTTATTTTGTCTTTATTTAAGGCTGATATTAAAGGTACATTTCAAGCATATAACTGGGGAAATACAATTTTAAATATTCTACATTATAATCAGGCAAGGTTGTGTTTTCAAAATTTGATTATTTGGCTCTTAAAGGACAAAAATGAAGGTACATTAAAGATCTAACAAACCACTTGTTTTTAAAAGATAATGCAATGTTTTATGATTCCTAGAAAAATGATGTAGATAGACCTAAGGATAGGTTCAAAATAATAAAGCCTAATTCTTTTACAACAGTACTGCACATGGTAAAATTCAATGTATTATGCCTTTTGAACCTCACAGCAACTTTGTGATATTCAGCAGATGTTTATTATTATTACCACTTCACACATGAAGAACCCAGGTACACAGAACTTCTAGTTTGTGAAAATCATTTTACTATGATGGAAGGCTTGGACAATAGTCCATTTCTGTCTGACAATGGTTGAGATTCCACTGATAATTTCTGTGGACCAAATAAACAGGTAATTACTATCATAGTTTCAAGGAGGAAGAAAATAAACAAGTTACTATTCCTCATGTGATATATTATTAACATACACTTTACTATTTCTCATTTCCCTTTAGCCCACTCCTCCATTATACCATGTGGAGGATTTGAAGGTTCCAACTGCAATGTGGAGTGGTGGGCAAGACATTTAGGAAGTTCCAGGAGATGTTAATGTTCCAGAGTTCCAAAGAATAGCAAGGACAGATAAGAAAGTTTCCCTCAGTGATCAGTGCAGTGAAATAGAGGAAAATAATAGAATGGGGTAGACTAGAGATCGCTTCAAGAAAATTAGAGCTACCAAGGGAATATTTCATGGAAAGATGGGCACAATAAAGGACAGAAATAGTATGGACCTAACAGAAGCAGAAGATAGTTAGAAGAGGTGGCAAGAATACACAGAAGAACTATACAAAAAAGATCTTCACAACCCAGATACTCACGATGGTATGATCACTCACCTAGAGCCAGACATCCTGGAATGCAACGTCAAGTGGGCCTTAGGAAGCATCACTATGAAAAAAGCCAGTGGAGGTGATGGAATTCCAGTTGAGCTATTTCAAATCCTAGAAGATGATGCCGTGAAAGTGCTGCACTCAATATACCAGCATATTAGGAAAACTCAGCAGTGGCCTCAGGAATAGAAAAGGTCAGTTTTTACTTCAATCCCAAAGAAAGGCAATGCCAAAGAATGCTCAAACTACCACACAATTGCACTCATCTCACACTCCAGTAAAGTAATACTCAAAATTCTCCAAGCCAGGCTTCAACAGTACGTGAACAGTGAACTTCCAGATGTTCAAGCTGGATTTAGAAAAGGCAGAGGAACCAGAGGTCAAATTGCCAACATCTGTTGTATCATCGAAAAAGCAAGAGAGTTCCAGAAAAACATCTATTTCTGCTTTATTGACTATGCCAAAGCCTTTGACTGTGTGGACCACAACAAACTCTGGAAAATTCTTAAAGAGATGGAAATACAAGACCACCTGACCTGCCTCTTGAAAAATCTGTATGGAGGTCAGGAAGCAACAGTTAGAACTGGACACGGAACAACAGAATGATTCCAAATAGGAAAAGGTGTACGTCAAGGCTGTATATTGTCACCCTGCTTTTTTAACTTATATGCAGAGTACATCATGCAAATTGCTGGGCTGGAAGAAGCACAAGCTGGAATCAAGATTGCCAGTATTAATAACCTCAGATATGCAGATGACACCACCCTTATGGCAGAAAGTGAAGAAGAACTAAAGAGCCTCTTGATGAAAGTGAAAGAGGAGAGTGAAAAAATTGGCTTAAAACTCAACATTCAGAAAACTAAGATCATGGCATCCAGTCCCATCACTTCATGGCAAAAAGATGGGGAAACAATGGAAAATAGTGAAAGAGTTTATTTTTTTGGACTACAAAAATCACTGCAGATGGTGACTGCAGCCATGAAATGAAAAGACACTCCTTGGAAGAAAAGCTATGACAAACCTAGACAGCATATTAAAAAGCAGAGATATTACTTTATCAGCAAAAGTCTGTCTAGTCAAAGTTATGGTTTTTCCAGTAGTCATGTATGGATGTGAGAGTTGGACTATAAAGAAAGCTGAGCACCAAAGAATTGATGCTTTTGAACTGTGGTGTTTGGGAAGACTCTTGACAGTCCCTTGGACTGCAAGGAGATCCAACCAGTCCATCCTAAAGGAAATCAGTCCTGAATATTCATTGGAAGGACTGATGCTGAAGCTGAGACTCCAATTCTTTGGCTCCTGATGTGAAAGCTGACTCATTTGAAAAGACCCTGATGCTGGGGAAGATTGAAGGCAGGAGGAGAAGGGGACGACAGAGGATGAGATGGTTGGATGGCATCACCGATTCAATGGACATGAGTTTGAGTAAACTCCGGGAGTTGGTGATGGACTGGGAGACCTGGCGTGCTGCAATCCATGGGGTTGGCAATGAGTCAGATACGACTGAGCGACTGAACTGAACAGAACTGAGAAGATATTAAGAAATTAGAAGCCAAAGTCTCCAATTTGATTTACTCTGAGAAGATTCCCCACTACAATCATCTTTATTTTGTACTAGAATTAGATGTTTACAATCAAATTTATACTGAACTCATTGCAATAATAAGTGAAACTCAATAAGGTTAAAAATTTTACTCATATTTTCCACCTCTTTGAGGTTTTCTCACTTCTCCATCCACAAAGTTTTCTTGCTTGTCTTTTTGTTTGTTTGTTTAAATAATCTTTCATTAAGTCAGAATCATATCACTTGTCCAAAGAAGTATAATAAGGACTAATAAAATGTTTCATTCATTTTGTCATGGTTTTCATGGCATGATGATTTCAATATTTTTGACAAGAGAACTCTTTGAAGAGTAAGCACATTTCTTACCAGCAATAAAAAAATCTTGAAATATTTATGCAGAAAGAAGCCAAGTTTTATGGTATGCATTTGGGCAGTATGGTGCCTTGAGAATTGATTGTAAAAATGTCTGCTATTCTTTTGGCAAAGAAGCC
Organism: Cervus canadensis; assembly: GCF_019320065.1. Lineage (NCBI taxonomy): Eukaryota > Metazoa > Chordata > Mammalia > Artiodactyla > Cervidae > Cervus > Cervus canadensis. Next base: position 39,881,914 of record NC_057393.1, on the reverse strand, counting down.
AAATGAGACCTTATTAATTAGTCCTCTTGGCTAGAGTTCAATGAAACCAGGTCTTCTGTCTCACCATCTTTATGGACTAGGAACTGTTTTGAAGAAGCTGATTATATTAGTGTTTTTTAAAATGGAAAGGAGTGGAATACTTATGGATCATTTACTCATTATAGAAAATGCTCATCCTAGGACTAGTAGCTCCACAGTGAAGTTTGTCCATCAGTAATTATATTAAAATGTCAAAAACCCAAACAAACATAAAGTTGGTATGACTATTTATTGACTCTCAGGCTTTAATTCATTTTCAGTTATGCATTGGTCTAAATAAATCTGAGTCATTAGCATGTTATGCTGTAGAACTTAGTCATTCTATATGTGTTGAAAACCCAAAATTAATGTGACATTACCAAAATACTTTTGTTCCTTTATCAGTCTCAAAATACTGTCCAATATCCAAAATATTGTCCAAAATGTAAGTGGACAATAGCTACATTTGTTGTAGTTCAGTTTCTAAGTCACTGAACTATTTAAATTTTAATCAGAATTAAGTTAAATTAAAGTTTCAGTTTCTCAGTCTCCCGAGCTGCATTTCAAGTCCTCAACAGCCATATGTGGCTACTGGGTACCATATTGTAAAGCATAGATATACATTTCTTTATTGAACAAAGTTCTTTTTTTTTTTAATTTCACAATTTTTTATTAATTTTTATGGGACTATAGTTGCTTTACAACATTGTGTTAGTTTCTGCTATACATCAAAATGGGTCAGTTATGCATACACGCAAGTGCCCTCTTTATCAGATTTCCTGCCCATTAAGCAGTGAGTAGAGTTCCCAGTGCTGTATAGTAGGTTCTCACTGCTGCTGCTGCTAAGTCACTTCAGTCGTGTCTGACTCTGTGCGACCCCATAGACGGCAGCCCACCAGGCTCCGCCGTCCCTGGGACTCTCCAGGCAAGAACACTGGAGTGGGTTGCCATTTCCTTCTCCAATGCATGAAAGTGAAAAGTGAAAGTGAAGTTGCTCAGTCGTCACCGAACCTTAGCGACCCCAGGGACTGCAGCCCACCAGGCTCCTCTGTCCGTGGGGTTTTCCCGGCGAGAGGACTGGAGTGGGGTGCCATCGTCTTCTCTGACAAAGTTCTCTTGAAGAGTTTATAACATCAGTTGCAAAGGACTTGAAACTACTGCTAGGAAAATTGAAGTTGTCATTGATAGTAACCTAGGTATTGAAAGCCTTTCCAAAATGATAGAGTCTTAATTTTTATAAATCCTCACTGGAAATATGCAAATACCCTCACAGAAGTCACGTTGTGTGATGCAACTTAATGCTGATTGTGAAAGTATTTATCCTACATTATACATTCAATACACAGTAACTGGTAGAATTGCGATGATGTTCTAAAGACAATAACCATGCTATAGGGCTTCTGAGAATTAAGGAGACCTGTTGTTAGTATTCATCTCAAATTAGAATTCTGTTTAGATCTAGAAATTCCCTTACAAAGCAGCTTCATATAGAACTCAACAGGAACTTAAGGAGGAATGTTTGAATATGGAGAAAAATTTTATAAACATTTTTATTGATTTGTAAAATAGCAAACAGGAATACAACAATATTTATTATAGGGACAATACAAATGGGAAGTGTTCAAATAAAAGTTGAACTTTGAGAAGCAATAGAGAGAGACAAAGAATTGTCCAAAATTTGCATATATGTGCTAATTGGGACAAAAATAAATCAAATTTTGCTCATCATGGATTGAATATCAGAGTGGGAGAGAGAAAGGATGAAAAATTAGAATGACATGGGAATAAAAGGAGAATCTGGAGAAGTTTAATCATTTAACAAATAATAGGTCACTTGAAGTGAAGTAGTGAAAGTGTTCGGTGTGTGTGACTCTTTGAGACCCCATGGACTGTAGTCCACCAAGCTCCTCTGTCCATGGAATTCTCCAGGCAAGAATATTGGAGTGGATAGCCATTCCCTTCTCCAGAGTATCTTTCCAACCCAGGTATCAAACCCTGGTCTCCTGCATTGCGGGCAGATTCTTTACTGTCTGAGCCACCATTAATATTTGACATCATACCAAACAGCTGGGGTACATCTGAGACCAAACAGATAAAGATCCCTACTTTCAGGGAACTTTAAAAAAACTTTTTATTTTGTATTGGGATGTAACCCATTAACTATGTTGTGATAGTTTCAGGTAAACAAATAGGGACTCCATGATATATATACACATATCCATTCTTCCCCAAATTTCCCTTCCATCCAGACTGCCACATAACATTGAGCAGAGTTCCATGTGCTATATAGTAGATCCTTGTTGGTTATTCTTCTTAAATATAGCAATGTGTACGTGTACATTCCAAACTCCCTAATTATTCAGAGAACTTTTATTGAGGATGAAAATGTGTTAGGCGCATTTGAAGATTTTTTTAATAGTAAATAACACATAATTAAAAAAAAAAAAACCTGTAAGATAGGAACCATTGCTGTCTCTATATTATAGATTGAGAATTTGAAGTAAGGGAAGGAAAAGTAACATCATGGTGTTCTTGGACTGCTGGAGAAAACAATGCCATAGTCTGAGTGGTTTAAACAACAGACATTTACTTCTCATAGTCCTGGAGGCTGACTGGTCTAAGATCCAAATGCTGACTAATTCAGTTTCTGGTGAGGACCCTCTTCCTGACTTGTAGATAGTCACCTTTTTGATGGTGTCCTCACATGGAAGAAACAGAATTAGACAGCAGCTTCTCTGGTCTCTTCTTGTAAGAGAACTAATTTATCACAAGGGCCTAAACCTTATGATCTCATCTAAATCTAATTACCTCCCAAAGGTTTTGAATACTACCATATGACAGTGAAGGGTCAACATAGGAATTTGGAGGGAGACACAGGTCAGTTGGTAGCAATTAATTTTGCTGAAAATTTCACAAGTTGTCAGTGGCAAGGCCAGCATTCAGACACAAAGAGTCTGACTCCAGAGAATTATCGTTTTTTCACAGTTAAAAAACATTTCCATTAATTAGGGCTCAGGGCTTCATCATTACATTATAGAGAACAAGTTCATGATCAATATTAGAATCACACTTCTAGATCTACCATTTCAAATTAATACTCATCTGTATTTGAGCTATAGAAAATATAGATCAAAATGTAAATAACAAAATATAAAATGTATTCCTATTGCAAGTTTAATCTTTGTCAAGCAAATCACTTATGCTCTATGAAGTTCCAAGTTAAGAGAATTTTTTTTCATTTCATACATGAAGCAAATCTAACTTATTAAAAATACCAGTTAAGATCCTAGTATACTCAAGATGGCCCAAACAGTTGGTCAGGTTACTTTTAAGAAGAGTCCTAATTAAGGCCTTTTCCAGTTACTGTTTTACCGCTGCTGTGAGGTCAGCCTCTCTTGAAATCTTCTGAGGGCAAGGTGGAACTACTCTATAAAAATGTTAGCATCTCCTTCATTGGTGCAACAATTAGCCTGTCACTCTTCATTTAATTACTGAAAAGTGTACTAGCCAGGCTGACTGGTTGCTTAAAAATATCTTAGGTACTAACCATGGCCTGGATGGGGCAAACTCTTACTCTAATATCAGACAAGTAAAGACAGATTTGAGTGAAGTATAATGGTGATAAAGATAGGCCAGGTAGAAAATTTTTAAAGCATTAAGAACTAATCCATTTCAAATTCTATACAGGGCCTTGAAAAAGAATAAAATTTCCTCATATAAAAATTATTTGGATTTTCCCCACTATAACTATAGAAGCTACAATGGGTCATCAGTTAAGGTAGGAAAATAAATCATTTTATTCATTGTTTTATTTATTCATTGCTTTATTCAACAAACATTTGATTGACACCTATATTTAGATACAGAATAGTTCACTTGATTATGACAAAACCCTTATAAGATCGATAAGAGAAATAAAAGGAATTAGAAGCTAAGGATTAGAAATCTTCAGTTGAATTGCTAAATTATTCGATCAGGATCATTCTGACACTAAATGTTAGAGCTGGAATCAACTTAGGTGAGTCTTTTTGTTTTCCATTCAAGGCTCCATAAGCTATTACAGGAGGCAACAGTCTCCAACTATAGATATTCTCCAGGTAAACTCTTCCGCAAGAGTCAGGGTCTGCAAATAGAACTGAATATTGCCAAATACTTATTTTAACTCTTAGTAATATTAATTATATTAGAAATAACACAAGGAACCATTCTCCATAATTTTTCTCCTAACTAGATACTGCTATACTGAGTAACAGTTCCCATCTCTGATTCTCCCTTTATACACACGTGCTTACTTTGCAATTTAGCATCTCGGTAATTTATTACTTTTTACTTAGTGGCATTAGGAGCATATTACTGATACAAAGAACTGACTCATTGGAAAAGACCCTGATGCTGGCAAAAACTGAGGGCAGGAGGAGAAGGGGGCGACAGAAGTTTGCTCTGAACCTCTTCAGATCATTTCAGAAGTGATGATTATTTTCTATCTTCTATAACATACTCCTGGTTTCTTCAGATTTAAAGACATTTTGAGGTCAAATTTGAGTTTTAAATAACCTATTAATATTCAGATAATTCAGATTATGCACAGGTCCAGAAATCAATGAATGCCATTAATACAGAAACGTGCTTAATGGTAATATCAGAATTGCTACAGATCTAGCAGTGTTTTAGTGTTAGCAGCTCTAAAATTTAACCATATTATGAAACAAATTCTGAGAGTGGTCAGACAGGGACAAGAAGGCAATAATCTTATGAGAAAAATACTGTTACTTAGGATTTTCTCAACCCAGGGATTGAACCCATGTCTCCTGCATTGGCAGGCAGATTCTTTACCATTGAACCACCAGGGATCTATTGTTAAAGTAGTATCATATTTTCATTTTCACAATCTGTTTTCAAAGGAAATTTATAGGAATAATTTGTTGTTGTTCAGTCGCTAAGTTGTGTCTGATTTTTTTCGACTTCATGGGCTGTGGCAGGCCAGACTCCTTTGTCCTCCTCTGCCTCCTGGAGCTTACTCATGTTCTAGTCTATGGAGTCAGTGATGCTAACCATCTCATATGCAGTTACCCAGATTTTCCACTAAAGGGAACATTTGGAGATTTGCTTCTGCTTTTTATCTTAATCTAGAGTATTTACTATGTTTAGATGGTTCTTGTGCTCATTTTACTCAGCCTGTTAAATTTCTGTGTTAAAAATTATGCAAAATTTATCTTAAAAATCAGGAATTAAATCTTAGATAATCTCACAAGCAGAAGGTAGGGAAAACAAGTACTTTCTTAAGTACTTTATAATGACATAACAATTCCCACAAAAATGCTACAAAATTGGTAGTGAAATGAAAGTGAAAGTCTCTCAGTCGTGTCTGACTCTTTGTGACCCCATGGACTGAATTCTCGAGGCCAGAATACTGGAGTGGGTAGCTTTTCCCTTCTCCAGGGGATCTTCCCAACCCAGGGATCGAACCCAGGTCTCCCGCATTGCAGGGGGATTCTTTACCACCTGAACCACAAGGGAAGCCCAACAATACTGGAGTGGGTAGCCTATCCCTTCTCCAGCGGATCTTCCTGGCCCAGGAATCAACCCAGGGTCTCCTGCATTGCAGGCGGATTCTTTACCAACTGAGCTATCAGGGATTTTTAAAAAGTGAGGATGCTGAGGATAAATTGTGCATGCAAAGTCACAAGGCAAATAGAGGAGCTGAGATTTAAATTTAGGCCTTCTTAAGAAAGTCGCTCAGTGATGACTCTTTGTGACCCCATGGACTTTGCAGTCCATGAAATTCTACAGGCAAGAATACTGGAGAGGGTAGCCTTTCCCTTCTTCAGGGGATCTTCCCAACCCAGGGATGGAACTCAGGTCTCCCACATTGTAGACAGATTCTTTACCAATTGAGCCACAAGGGAAGCCGAGAAATACTGGCATGGGTAGCCTATCCCTTCTCCAGCAGATCTTCCCGACCCAGGAGTCAAACTGGGGTCTCCTGAATTGCAGGTGGATTCTTTACCAACTGAGCTATCAAGGAAGCCCCCCACAAAAGTCAAGTTTGTTCGATATTCCACACCACCAAGTCAAGTCTTAATATTAATGTGTGAATTACAATAAACTGTGGAAAATTCTGATAGAGATGGGAAAACAGACCACCTGACCTGCCTCTTGAAAATCTGTATGCAGATAAGGAAGCAACAGTTAGAACGGGACATGGAACAACAGACTGGTTCCAAGTAGGAAAAGGAGTACGTCAAGGCTGTATATTGTCACCCTGCTTTTTTTAACTTATATGCAGAGTACATCATGCAAAATGCTGGGCTGGATGAAGCACAAGCTGGAATCAAGATCGCCGGGAGAAATAACAATAATCTCAGGTATACAGATGACACCACCTTTATGGCAGAAAGTGAAGAAGAACTAAAGAGCCTCTTGATGAAAATGAAAGAGGAGAGTTAAAAAGTTGGCTTAAAGCTCAAAATTCAGAAAATTAAGATCATGGCATCCAGTCCCATCACTTCATGGCAAATAGATGGGGAAACAGTGGCTGACTTTATTTTTCTGGGCTCCAAAATCACTGCAGATGGTGATTGCAGACATGAAATTAAAAGACACTTGCTCCTTGGAAGGAAAGTTATGACCAGTCTAGACAGCATACTAAAAAGCAGAGATATTACTTTGCCAACAAAGGTCTGTCTAGTCAAGGCTATGTTTTTTCCAGTAGTCATGTATGGATGTGAGAGTTGGACTATAAAGAAAGCTGAGCTCTGAAGAATTGATGCTTTTGAACTGTGGTGTTGGAGAAGATTCTTGAGAGTCCCTTGGACTGCAAGGAGATCTAACCAGTCCATCCTAAAGGAGATCAGTCCTGGGTGTTCATTGGAAAGACTGATGTTGAAGCTGAAACTCCAATAATTTGGCCACCTGATACAGAGAGCTGACTCATTTGAAGAGACCCTGATGCTGTGAAAGATTGAGGACAGGAGGAGAAGGGGACAACAGAGGATGAGATGGTCGGATGGCATCACCAACACAATGGACATGGGTTTGAGTGGACTCCAGGAGTTGGTGATGGACAGGGAGGCCTGGCGTGCTGCAGTTCATGGGGTCGCAAAGAGTCAGACAAAACTGAGAGACTGTACTGAACTGTAACTTAATATAAGGCGTATAATTTTTGAGTTTGAACTACTTCATCTTGTTAACTTACTTTTAAAACTTCTATATTTGAAGTTTTCAAACAGAAAATTTAAGAAAAAAAGTATAGGCCCCCAAATATCTATTTTCCAGCCTAAATAATTATTAACATATGGCCATTTTTTTCTCCTATACTGAAGGGAAGCAGAATCTTTCACTCCAAAACATGCCTCTTGATTATTTTAGGTTGATCTTTTCCTCTCTATCCTTTTATTATCAAATTAGTGACAATTCACAGAAAAACAAGCCAAAGACGCTGCAAAATGAGCACTACATAAACATGAAGTCTACGTGAAATGTTTGTTTCCAGATTTTGTTTGTTTGTGTTTGCCCGATGATAAAACATTGTTCCAATTCAGATCAGTAGTGGATGGGTAAACAGATCTATTTGACCCTAGACTCAGGATTTTCCCTAACCTTTTTTAAAATTATAATTTTTTGCATTGGAGAATAATTGACCCATGACACTATATCAGTTTTAGGTGTATGAACATAATTATTCAGTGTTTCTATTCCTTGCCAAAGGATCACCACAATAATTATTGCCACTACTTGTCACCATACAAAGTTATTACAATATTATTGAATGCAGCTCTTGTGCTGTACATTTCATCACTATGACATTTATTTTTTAAATGTGTACTTCTTAGGGGTCCCAGGTGGTGCTAGTCGTAAAGATCCCACCCCACCAATGCAGGAGACATAAGAGACACAGGTTTGATCCCTGGTTCGAGAAGATCCCCTGCAGAAGTAAGTGTAACCCACTCCAGTATTCTTGCCTGGAGAATTACATGGACAGAGGAGCCTGATGACTGAAGTCCATGGGGTCTCAAAGAGTTGGACACAGTTGAAGAGATTTAGCACACGTGCATGCACATGTATTACTCAGTCTCCCTTACCTTAATTTCCCTTACTCATTTCTTTCATCTCCTTACTCTCTGGCAACCACCTGTTTACACTCTTATTAGTCATTTCTGTTTTGTAATGTTTATTCATTTGTTTTGTTTTTTAGATTCCATATAGAGGTGGAATCATAAAATATTTGTCTTTGAAATATTTCACTTAGCACAACACCTCTAATTTCATGCATGTTGTTGTAAATGACAAATTTTCATTCTTTGTTATGAAAGCTGACTGATCTTTCTCCCTATATATACATACACATTTTTATCTGTTCATTTATCAATGGGCACTTAGGTTTCTTTCCATACCTTGGCTGTTATAAATAATGCTGCAATTAACATAGTGGTGCATATATCTCTTCAAATTAGTGACTTCGTTTTCTTTGGGAAAATGCCCAAAGTGGACATGCTGGATCATATGGTAGTTCTGGTTTTAATTTTTTGACCTTACTACTTTTTTCCATGATTATTACAAATTTACATTCTCAACAACAGTGCATAAGGGTTCCGTTTTCTCCACATCCTTGCCAACATTTCATGTTCACTCTCTCTTATAAAAACCATTCTGACAAGTATGAGGTGATATCTCATTGCGGTTTTGATTTGCATTTCCCTGATTTTAGAAAGGTTGAGTAATTTTTACTATAACTGTTGGCCATCTGTATGTCTTCTTCAGAAAAAAGATTATTCAGGTCCTATGCCAATTTTTAAATTGGAGTATGTGTTCCTTGATGTGCTACTCGTATATCTGATACTATTTTAACCCCTTACAAATATTTAGATACCATTTGCAAATATCTTCTCCCATTCAGTAGGCTGTCTTTTCATTTTGTTGATAATTATTTCACTATACAAAACCTCTTTAGTCTGAAGTAGTCCCATTAGGTTATTTTTGCTTTTGCTGCCCTAGCCTGAGGAGACATAGTAAAAAAAATATTGCTAACACTTATGTCCAAGAGAGTACTAAATATTCTTCTAGAATTTTTATGGTTTTAAATCTTACATTTGAGTCTTTAATCTCTTTTGAGTTTATTTTTGATTATGTTATGAGAAAGTAGTCCAGCTTGATTCTTTTTCATGGAGTTGTCCAGTTTTCCAGCCCTATTTATTAAAGAGGCTTTCCCCCGCGCCACCCCCCATTATATATTCTTGTCTCCTTTGTCATAGACTAGTTGACTGTACACATGTGGGTTCATATCTGGGCTCTCTGCTATGTTCTATTGATTTATGTGTCTGTTTTTTCCCAGTACCATATTGTTTTAATTACAGTTTGAGATCATCCAGGTTTGTTCTTCAAGATCGCTTGCACTATTGGGATCTTCTATGTTTCCATACAAATTTTAGAAATATTTCTTCTAATTCTGGTGGCTCAGACAGTAAAGAATCCGCCTGCAATGCGGGAGACCTGGATTTGATCCCAGGGTTGGGAAGATCCCCTGGAGAAGGGCATGGCAACACACACCAGTATTCTTGCCTGGGGAATCCCCATGAACAGAGGAACCTGGCAAGCTACAGTCTATGGGTTCCCAAAGAGTCGGACATGACTGATGACTAAACGCAGAATGGTCATTTTAACAATATCAACTTTTCCTATCCTTAAGCACAGTATATCATTCCATTTATTTGCTCATCCTTAATTTATTCTGACAACGTCTTATAGTTTTCCAAGTACTGATATTTTACCATTTTCGTTAGATTTAGTCCTAAATATTTTATTCTTATTGATGTGATCATAAATGGTATTACTTTCTTAATTTCTCGACCTGATAGTATGTTGTTAGAGTGTAGAAATGCAAGAGGTTTCTTTATGTTAATTTTGTATCCTGTGGCTTTACTGAATTCATTGAGGAGTTCCAGCAGTTTTTTGGATTTTCTATTTTAAGAATTTTCCATATATGGTAAAATGTGATTTAAAAAGAGTGACAGTTTTATTCCTTTCTTTTCTCTTTGAATTATTTTTATTGCTATTTCTCTGATTGCAGTGGCTAGGACTTCCAAAAATATGTTAAATAGAAGTGGCGAGAGTGGAGATGTTTCTCTTGTTCTTAACCTTAAAGGAAATGCTTCCTGAAGCATTTGTTGCCTTTTCACTCTACCCTCCACTACCCAGCATCTCAATGGAAGATGAAAAACTAGCCACTTCTTTTGACAATGGAGGATTCATATTCCCCCAGCTGTCGACTGATAGTAACTTTGTATTTTGAAATTGTCTTATGCACGATATGTTGCATTTTATGTTGTCTCACAATAAAGCAAATTTTTAAATTTTGGCCTAATTTATTTTAACACCTTCCCATGTAAAGTAGCTTTAAAATGAATTTTCACAATATCCTAACTTTATTACTTACTGTTACTAATAAACATTATTCAGTATCTCATGTGGATGGGCAACAAATGTTAGGTCATGTCTAGCTTGTAAGTGTGTAAAAATGGAATGTAAACACTCAGTTTGGATATATATTATAACTTTATTTTTACATTCAGTTAAGCATCTTTTTCCCCAAAAGGATTGTGTAATTCACCTTCACCAATGATGATTTCATGGGAATATATATCTTACATGCCAAAGTGTTATGCAACCTGTCAACTACAAATTGGCACTTGCCATGGGTACTTGCCATCTACCTCTATCAAGATTAAATGATGTGCTGCTGCAGCTACTGACCTTCAATATGCTCTAAAAGGAGTTCAGAGTGAAGAGCAGAAATGAGGCACTCCATGCTTGAGGTAAAACTGGTAGGACATGTCTTCAGATAGATATTTTCAACCCAATTTTATGAAGCTCCATTCTTGCATCTCCCCATATCTAGAAAAGCACTAAAATCCTTCCTGGTGATGACTGTTCCTTGTGACTAGCAAAGTTCCATGAGACTAGTAGAAGTCTTTTGGAAAAATATGTGTAATTGATTGTATGTACTTAGCCTTCACCAAAATTACATATATACTGATCTACACCCCCACCCCCCGCCCCTGCCACTTTGGAGCAGTTTCTCAGAGCTAATTGAGGTGTTGTCTCACTGGGGCTTCCCAGGAGGCCACTAACGGTAAAGAACCTGCCCGCCAATGAAGGAGACATAAGAGATGCGGGTTCGATCCGTGGAACGGGAAGATACCCTGGAGGAGGGTATGGCAACCCACTCCAGTATTCTTGCCTGGAGAATCCCATGGACAGAGGAGCCTGGTGGGCTACAGTCCATGGGGGTCACAAAGAGTCAAACATGACTGAAGTGACTTAGCACTCCCAGGCTGCAGTCCTCATTTTGCCCCAAGTAAAACTTAACTGGCAGCTCTCACATGGTGTATTTTTTAAGTCTACAGACATGACATTGTTTTATCCTTGACCACACTGTCATTAGCTACTTTTATTCTAACTAAAGAACTTGATAACATTTCATTTTACTTTCCTAGACCCTACCTTGCAGGTGCCTCAAAAATTTTCTTTCAATTCTCTGTATTTCCTATGTCACCTACTTTTTCTCTAGTTCTATCAACAGCTCCGGAATTCACTTCACGCCTTATGCATCTCCATAGATGACAGCACTGGCAGGAACTCTCATTAGCTATTCAGTAGCTGTTTGAATAATTGTAAAAGCCTTCCAGATATTCCCATGCATTCGTGAGTATCCTAACCTTTAGTTCCCAAGGACACTGTTGTCCAACTATACAGTACAAAGACTCTTCATGTTACTGGTAATCCATTTGTTTATTTTTTATGGTACTAGCTTCTTTAGAAAAGCAGTGTGATCTCATTGATCATGCAATACATTCCCATATATTACAATCTTGTTTCCTAGTTGGCACTGACAGAAAATCTAAAACCTGTAAATTTATTGAACCATTGAAGTGAAATGTTCAGTGTATTTTCTGATTAGATACTCATTTGAAGTTTCCTGATAGCTTTTAATATCTTAATTCATTTCTTTTGTCCTGCAAGTAAGCATAAAGTTTCCGCACCATCAAGACTATAATAGCAATAACCACACCAGTTTCTCATGCCTGAATTGGTTCCCTTCTGAAGCATTAAGATGATTAGGCCCATGGCAAAAGGACTTCCCTTCTGTGATACTTATGAATCTTTCTGTTTAAATAAGAATAGGACAGTTGTTTACCTGCCCCCTCACATCCTGGGAGAGAGAAAGAAAACATTACTCCTTGGAATATAAATAACTGGCTTAATGACTCAGAGTTTCATCCCTCTTTGAATGTGAACAACTCTGGAGAGAAAGAGGACAGTCCCTATCACAGAATGAAAGCAATTGATTCCAAGGAAATATTTATTACTCATTGAATGGGAATCAAGCTAGGTCTACACCCTTAACTTCCAAGGCTTATCCTTTAATTCAGGTTGAAGTTCTATTTGCTCAGAAAGTGCTGACTAAGAAGAAACATAAAAATATTCACTTCTGCACAATACTTTGGGTTCACTGAGTAAACTTGAGTATAGAATCAGACAGCCATAGATATATTAGGTTAGAGATAAGTTAACGACCATCTCCAGATACAACTTTTAAATATGATAAGCAACTTAATCTTCATCTGCTGAGCACTATCAGTCCAAATGTTGTTCAGTCGCTAAGTCATGTCCGACTCTTTGTGACCCTGTGGACTGCAGCATGTCAGGCTCCTTGTCCTCCAGTATCTCCCAGTTTACTCAGATTCATACCCATTGAGTCAGTGATGCCGTCTAACAACCTCATCCTGTGCCGTTCCCTTCTCTTTCTGCCTTCAGTGCAGGTGGCGTTATTATCGCAATTACAGTGCAGATTGCTGTATTATTTTGTAAGAACACACTTGTCATGCCTCAACTTTCTGCTAAGCATCTCTTCTATAAATCAAAAGATCAGTAAATGAAAAAAAGATGATATTAACCTCTTGATATGTTAACTTTTCCCCAAATATATCACATTTTTTATTCTTTCACATGACTTCATTAATCACCATTCTAACATATCTGTAAGTCATACAATTCAAATTACAGTCTTTAGAGTTTATAGGCATGGTGCTATTTGTAGGTCAGTAAAATATTTTCTATTAAGCTTGACTTTTTAAAAGTGAATGAATAAGTTCAATGGATTCATAAAGACTGTAGTCTCTTTATATTAAGAGATTATGTGAAAATATGTGCCTAGTGAAAACTAGGTCTACAAAGATCACTATAATAAATGTTTAGGAGTTATGCTAAGAAGAGCTTCAGAAAAGGTGAGAACTAAGTAAGTGGTGCCTCTGCTAGGACCAATTAATTCAAACAGTATTCATAGGTGCTGATTCAAGAAAAAAAATTTCAAGACCAGGAGTTCCAAAGAACAATAAAACCAAGGCCCACTCTCCATAACACCCATCTGATCCAACTGAGTTACACCTTTGGAATTAGTGTGAAGACCCTTTTAATGGTCTTTCTCTTATTCTCTTTTTTTCTTTTATAAATACCTTGAAATATAATTAATGTGCATTAATTTATACATATTTAAAGGGTACAATTTTGTGAGTTTTATTACATGTATACATCCAGAAAACTAACATTCTAGTCAAGGTACCCCACACTCTCATCACCCCAAAAAGTTTCCTCATGCACCTTGCTAATTTATTCCTTAATTTTAGTCATTATAGATAAGCTTTCACTTTCTATAATTTTGTATAAATCAAATAATAAAGTATGTATTTTTTGTCTTTTAAAAAATAATGTCCTGTGTTTATTCATATTATATTATTATATTCAGAAGTACAAACAAAACATGTCTTTATTTTAAATTAACAGATGCAATGCTCACCTCAGTCCCCCCATCTCCTGAGTATCTAAGTAAAGAAGGATGGTGGAGGCAAGTACAGAATAATAAATTTATTCCCATATGACATTTGTGCATTATAATTGCATATATTTTAAATTTACATACTTTCTTTTAGATTGTTCACTTCTCTCAGACCTACCTTTTCCCCTACTCCTCTCCAAATCCGAGTGGTCTTCTCCAAGCCAGACCTGGAGTGACTCTGAAAGTCACGAAGTTTAAAATTCAAGATCCTCGTTTGCACACGTCCCTTCCAGGGCTCTCTAATTTACTCACAAGGTGATACATTTTAATGAAATTTGCAAAATCCATATACATTAACCACAACTGATGAAGACTATTGGATGTTTCCACTCTCATTTCCTGTCACTGTTCCCTTTTGTTAGCTAGTGCTAAGTACGGCCATGGGAAATTTTGGAATTTGCTTATGGACACTTAGCTGATACATATAGTCTAAATATAGGGTAATATATTTTTGTAGTTTGCCGTCATTTCTGTGTAAGTAAATTATTGTTAACAATCTTTAAGCACTTCTAGGAATAATGTAGTCAGTGTCGAGAGTACTTAAATATTTAAAGGGACTTGAACTGTCCTGAAATTTTAAAGCACACATATGACAGAACCTTGACAGAGGGCTTTCCTGATTTGACAACAGTGGTAAAAACCTCACAGCTTTACTAACTATAAGTTGTGAAGTTGAAAATAACTTTTCTGAAGCTAAAAAATTAATAAATTAATTTTAAAGTGATCATCTTTATTCATATATAATTGGTATAATATTACAGTAGCTTCAGGCATACAACATAATGATTTGATTTTTGTATATATTGTGAAATGATCACCACAGTAAGTCTCATTAACACCACACACATAGTTACAAATTTTTTCTTGTGATAAAAACTTCTAAAATCTACTCTGTTAGCAACTGTCAAGTATACAGTACAATATGATTCATTAGAGTCACCTGCTGTACATTACATAGCCATGACTTAACTTTATAGCTGGAAGTTTGTATCTTTGACCTTATTCACCCATTTCACCCACACTCAGCCCCACCTCTGGCAACTACCAATCATTTTCATCTATGAGTTCAAATATTGTTTTCTTTTACATAACTTATAAGTAGGATCATATGACTTTGACTTTACCTGTTTGATATATATATGTGCATATATATATGCATATTCCTTTTCCAGTTAGTGTTTTTATTTTCTTTGATGAATATGCAGAAGCAATATTTACTGAATCATTGGTACTTTTATTTTTACTATTTTGAGGAAACTGCATGCTGTTTCCCATACTGGCTACACCAATTTATATCTCCACCAATGATGCATAAGCATTCCCTTTTCTCCACATCTTTTCCAAAACTTGTTATCTCGTGTCTTTTGATAATAGTCATTCTAAAAGGTGCAAATTAATGACTCACTGAGTCTCTAATTTGCATTTCCCTGATGATTAGTGATGTTGGACACCTTTTCATGTACCTCTCGGTCATCTGTATATCTTCTTTGGAAAAATATCTACCCAGATCCTCTGCCCATTTTTTAAATTGAATTAGTTGTTTTCTGATTATTGAGTTGTGCGAGTTCTTTATACATTTTGGATATTAACCGTTTATCATGTTATTTGTAAATGCTTTCTCTTATTTTGTAGGTTGCCTTTTAATTTCGTTACTGATTTCCTTTGCTGTGAAGAAACTTTTTAGTTTGCTGTAGACCTGCTTGTTTATTTTAATTTTGTTTGCTTGTCCTTCCAGTTTCAAATACAAAATAAATTACTGCCAAGATTAATGTTAAAGGAGTTTACACCATATATTTTCTTCTAGGCCTTTTGTGCTTTTAAGGTCTTATATTAAAGTCTTTAATCCACTCTGTGTCAATTTTTATGTATGGTATAATATGGTGGTCTGTTTTCATTCTTTTGCATGTAGCTGTCCAGTTTTTCCAATACTATTGAAGAGACTCTCCTTTTTTCCATTGTATGTTTTTGGCTGTTTGGTGTAAGTTAATTGACCATGTATGTGTTAATTTCTGGACTGTCTCTTCTATTCCTTTGACCTCTGTGTCTATTTTTGTGTCAATACCATACTGTTCTGACTACTACAATTTTCTAATATACCTTGAAATCAGGGAGCAAGACACCCCTGGTGTTCTTCTTTTTCAAGATTGCTTTGACTGTTCATATTTTTAATGTTTCCATAAAAATTTTAGGATTCTTTGCCTTATTCCTGTAAAAAAAACAAAGCCATTGAAATTTTGATAGGGATTGTATTGAACCTAGTGAGAAGGCAATGGCACCCCACTCCAGTACTCTTGCCTGGAAAATCCTGTGGTTGGAGAAGCCTGGTAGTCTGCAGTCCATGGGGTCATGAAGAGTCGGACACGACTGAACAACTTCACTTTCACTTTTCGCTTTCATGCATTGGAGAAGGAAATGGCAACCCACTCCAGTATTCTTGCCTGGAGAATCCCAGGGACCGGGAGCCTGGTGGGCTGCCGTCTATGGGGTCACACAGAGTCAGACACAACTGAAGTGACTTAGCAGCAGCAGCAGCAGCAGCATTGACTCTATAGATTGCTTTAGGTAATATGGAGAGTTTAACAATATTAATTCTTTCAATCATTGAGCACAGATTTTTTTCTTTTTGATAAAGGCTTTAGGGTTTTCTGTATTTAACATCATGTCATCTGCAAATAGTGAAAGTTTTACTTTTTATGATTTGAATGCCTTTGTTTCTTTACTTCACAGAGTGATTTAGAGATCCATCCATATTGTTTCATACAATAGTAGCTTGCTCATTTTTATTACTATGTAGAATTCTATTGCATGGATATAGAAGTATTTTGTTTACTACACTCTCTTGGTTGTAGTAACTTTGCAGTAACTTGACTGTCTTGAAATCAAGGAGAAGTACAGTAAGCCCCTTACATATGAACCTTTCAAGTTGTGAGCTTTCAAAGATGCAAATGTGCACTCATATGTCCTGTCACATGAGTTAGTTCACGTGTCTGGCATATATTGTCACATGGGTACATCCTTTTCAAGTCGTTGGGCTTTTGTGTACTTTACTGTGCAGTACTGTATAAAGTACAGGATCTTTATTTCAAGTCCTGGATGTCTGGAAGCAAGCATAAAAGCAGTGGTGATGTAGCTGGTACTGCTAAAAAGCTCCAAGCCATAACAACGGAAACAAAAGTGAAAATAATTGAATGAATGGAATGAGGTGAAAGGATGGTAGACATCGCTCATTCTTATAACACTGAACTCCTTGCCGTGCAACAGGAGGAGTTTACTATTGAAGACCTGATGGAATTAGAGGTCCAGAGAAAGGATGAAGAGAGACAAAAGGAAGAAGTAACTGAAGAACCAAAGAGATTCACAATGCTGGAAATGGCAAAGGGATTTTATTTGAGGAGGTACTGTTGGTTTTTGAGGCACAGAACTCGAACAAAGAATGGTACAAGAAGCTTGCAGCAGGCATTCAGAATGCAATCCAGTGCTACTGTGTCCTCTGTGGTAAGAAAGAAAGAGCTACTACCCAGACATCCCTGGACATTTTTTTTTTCCCCAAGAGGGTAGATAGAATTGAAGCCACCAAAGAATCAGAACCTGTGCCATCAATATCAGGTGTAAATGAAATTGCAGCTTGCCCTCTGTCTCCTATTGCTAATAATCCTTCGGCTCTACCATCTCCCACCTCCCCTCCCTCCTCCAATCAGTAATTCTTCCTGCCTGTTTACTCGATGCCAGTCCCTGAATGCCAACTGTTCTACTATACTTTTAAGGCCACTGTACTATAAGATTAAAAATGTTTTCTTTATTTTTTGTGCTTGTTATTTATGTGGAAAGTAATAGAAGCCTATTGCAGTACAGTGCTGTATAGCTGATTGTTAGTTGGGTGGGCTAACTTTGTTGGACTTACAAATAAGTTGGACTTACTAATTCCCTCTCAGAATGAAACTCATTTGTATGTAAGGGACTTACTGTACTCAAACTTGTTCTTCTTTCACTTTCTTTAAATATTCTAGGGTTTTTGCTTTTTACATAAGGTTTAGTATTAATTTGTCATCTTTCATAAAAAACTGGTAAAATTTTTACTGGGATTATATTGAATATATGGAAGGAAATGGAGAAGGAAAATGACAACCTACAACAGTATTCTTGCCTGGGAAATCCCATGGACAGAGGAGCCTGGTGGGCTACAGCCCATGGTGTCACAAAGAGTTAGAATAGCCACTAAACAACAACAACAAAGTAGAAAGAAAATTGAGAAAAGTTGATACTGTAATAATACTAAGGTGACATCAGTATCAAGGTGCTATAAGATGTCCCTCCTGTTTGTTCCCCTTTTTAACAACTAAAACTTAATATCCATCACAAATAGAAAAACCTCTTTGGGAGTTGTAGAATCCAGCAGCATATGCTGAGGGACCTAGGAAGTGTCTTACTCATTTGTGCAGCTGGTAATAGGCAGACACCACCTCCATACAAGCTATGAAGCCATCAGGAGTCAATAAAACTTGTCCAAATCTTCACTGTCACCATTGGGTAAACCTGGGGAATGCCACCATGGGCCAACATCTATGGATGAAGACTTTGTAAAAGTCAAGCCATTTGGAAGGGAAACTCCAGCAAGCACACCACTAGAGAAAAACAGAATACAAGTTTGGACACACTAGAGAGGGTAAAAGGAAATTTTCCAGTGCTGCCACTGTGCTGTATTACACTTTAAATTTTGTTAAGAGGGTAAATTTCATGTAAAGTGTTCTTCACACAATAAAATAATATTTCAATAAATAAATAACCCTACATTTTATTTATATTTGTAAGATTTGGTATTAGTTACTTTATGTCTTTGGCAACAACTGTCAAAATTTTATGATAAAAATGTGTCTCTCAAAATTTGAAAACTATATCAGTGGGTCTTACTGTTTTAAGATAAAGATGCTTCTTTATGAATTAAAGTGCTCCTACCCAAGTTCAGGTAAGGCTTCCCAAGTGGTGCTAGTGGTAAAGAACCCACCTCCCAATACAGAAGACATAAGAGATGCAGGTTCAGTCCCAGGGTTGGGAAGACCCCCTGGAGTAGGACATGGCAACCCACTCCAGTATTCTTGCCTGGAGAATCCTATGGACAGAGAAGCTTGGCAGGCTACCATCCATGGGATCGCAAAGAGTCAGACACAACTGAAGCTATTTAGCATGCACATGCACCCAAGTGCAGGAGAAAGCTGGGTGATTCCTAGAGTCAAGGAAAACTCAGAGAATGAGAATGTAGGAAGGCGGAGTTTCAGCAGATGATAAAGCAAAGATAATGAATCTCTAAGGACATTTTGGAAACAAATCATCTTTATGAGTTGACTATGCAATATTTGACTTACTATTTGGCAAATATGGTAACTCACTGGAAACTCAATGACTGCACATTTTTTAGGAAAGGTCACCCAAAACATACACACATACACCCATATATATGTGGATAAACAGTGAGAGAAAGAAGGAAAAAGAGAATTAAGTTTTTCATTTACCTTCAAGAATGCAGAAAGCATTTGTTTTGGTGACAGTGAGTATGACCCTCTGGCATTACAAAGTTTATTATGCTTTAAAATTAATATATGTATATGTGAAGTTTATTTCTATCTTAGGAAAAATACAGATTTCCTTAAAATTTTCAATCTTGATTTTATGTATATACTTTTTTTTCTAGGAAGTTTCCTCCTATTTTTTTCCTACTTTTTTGGGGTTTGATTTCAGGAAATTTGAAAAAAGGAGACAAAACAATGCTCTGAATGTGTAACAGGAATGGGCAGCTTTGCTACTAGGCTCTGTCTCCTTATTATCCAGTTTCTAACTTGAAAGGAAATCTGACTTATTCTCAACTCAGTAAGGGGAGAGTAGTACTCTAATAGAATATCTATAAGAAGAGACAAAGATCTTGAAAATATATTCAAAGTTTATGAAAAATGTATGTGATGCCTTTCAGGAAAATTCATTTATTCTAGCAATTCCAATAACATTAAAAGAATTTTTGTGGTGTTTATAGTTATTGAAAAAGGCTAAGTTGATAGAACTGCAGAATGTGTCCCTCACAGTAACCAGTATCCTGGTATCTTACAAACATTCATCCTCTTTTGCTCTCCCGAGCTCACAGCTACTTGTTACCTTCCCTTCTGCCTTTTCTCCTAATATTCCTGTGCTGTCAAATCTGTGGTCTTTGAACTGAGCTCTTTACAGCCTGTTCAGAACAACAGAAAAATACACTAATTTTTTCCTTTAGGACAAGTCCTAAGGAGACATTGATGAGGTTCATGCAGTGAGTAAGAAAGAATTTTTATTTTAATGTTGGAAATGGTAGCTCTGACATCAAGTTTACAAGGGGAGGTTGATAGATTAAAATACCCTTTGGGGAAGTAGAATCATGTACAAAACCAAAAATAAATGACCAGAATAGCAGAAGTATTATAAAAGCCATCTCATTGACAAGATGATGAGAAAAGGGAGAACCATAGGATAGATAAGGTAATAAATGGAAACTCTGTGAAGCAAATAGCAAGACTACTCACGACTTTATGCTGTAACAATGACCATGTTGTGCTAATGACTTTTCTCCCCTAATAGGTTCAAAATGTGGTGGCCTCTTGTAATGCTGTGTTTCATCCACATGTCAGGAAAGGCCTTTTGTTTACTTGGAGAAAACACAAAAAACCCTGAAGCCAAGATGGATCCTGTAAGTTATTCCTATCACTGAACAGCAGCAAAAAAAAAAAAAAAAAAAAAAAAATCTGTTCCAAGGATATTGGCACTATTATTCCTATTAACTCTTTTAAATATTCTTTTATGATTATGTTATAAAACATGAAAGCTTTCTTAACATGGTATATATTACCCCAAACAATAAGAAATTCTACTTTAAGAATCATAAAAGTGGCAAAATGAATTTATAAAGCTATATATTTTGTCTTTTCTCCATTTGCTGCTGCTGCTGCTGCTAAGTCACTTCAGTCATGTCCAATTCTGTGTGACCCCATAGACAGCAGCCCACCAGGCTCTGCCATCCCTGGGTTTCTCCAGGCAAGAACACTGGAGTGGGTTGCCATTTCCTTCTCTAAAGCATGAAAGTGAAAAGTGAAAGTTAAGTCGCTCAGTTGTGTCTGACTCTTTGCAGCCCCATGGACTGCAACCTACCAGGCTCCTTCATGCATGGGATTTTCCAGGCAAGACTCAGATAATTTCCTGCTGGGGTTACCCAAGTGAAGTGCATAAAGTTATCACTGCAAATGGTTTCATCGTTCCACTCTAATGAATTCCTCATGGGAGGAATGATACTAATAATTAAGGTAGGGTTGTTGTGAGGGGAAAAGATGAGTGTCTCAAATCCTGAATCAAATGCAATCGCGTCAAACATATTCTCAGCAGAGAAAATGAGATTAAGTTACTCATAAAAAGACAAAACAAAACCTTAAACCTCCTGGGACCTCAGAGAGTAAGCTGAGGGTCTTAATGTCACCAGATTTACATTGGCTTCTATAATGTGAAATACCCTGACCTATGACTGTATTCATCTGTGCAAAAGTAATTGCGGTTTTGCATTGTTGAATTTTCTATTTGATACTGGGAAACATTATTAAATGTGGTTATGTTACATATCACTTTAATGCACATTTCTTGCTTAATGTTTTTTGCTAATGAATTATTACTTCCTGTTTATTTTATATGTATTCTAGTCTATTGAAATGATATTAGACAAAAAAGCAAATTCTAGCAACTTTCTTACTCAAGTTCAGAATGGGTCATAAAGCAGCAGAGACAACTCGCAACATCGACAACTCATGTGGGTCAGGAACTGCTAATGAACGTACAGTGCAGAGGTGGTTCAAAAAGTTTTGCAGAGGAGATGAGAGCCTTGCAGTGGCTGACCATCAGAAGTTGATGACAACCAGTTGAGAGAATCACTGATGATGATCAGTTCTAGCTGATCCTCTTACAACTACATGAGAAGTTCCCCAAGAACTGTGTTGACCATTCTATGGTTGTTTGACACTTGAAGTAAATTGGAAAGGTAAAAAAGCTTGATAAGTGTGTGCCTCATGAGCTGACTGCAAATCAAAAAAATTGTCACTTTGAAGTGTCCTGTTCACTTATTCTACGCAATAACAACAAACCATTTCTCGATCGGATTGTGATGTGTGACAAAAAGTGGATTTTATACGATAACCAGTGACGACCAGCTCAGTAGTTGGACTGAGAAGAAACGAAGCCAAACATGTACCAAAAAAAGAGTCATGATTGCTGTTTGGTAGTCTGCTGCCTGTCCAATCCACTATGGTTTTCTGAATCCTGGCGAAACCATTACATCTGAGAAGTATGGTCAGCAAATCAATTAGATGCACCTAAAATGGCAACACGTGCAGCCAGTGTTGGTCAACAGAAAGAGCCCAATTCTCTGCAACAACACCTGACCACGTGTCGGACAACCAATGCTTCAAAAGTTGAATGAATTGGGCTACGAGGTTTTGCTTCATCTGCCATATTCACCTGACTTCTTGCCAACTGAATACCACTTCCTTGAGTATCTTGACAACTTTTTGCAGGAAAAATGCTTCTACAACCAGCAGGATGCAGAAAATGCTTTCCAAGGGCTTGTCAAATCCCAAAGCAAGGATTTCTATGCTACGGGAATAGACAAATTTACTTTTTGTTGGCAAAAATATGTTGATTGTAATGGTTCCTATTTTGATTAATAAAGATGTGTTTGAGCCTGGTTATAATGATTTAAACTTCAGGGCCTGAAACTGTAATTAGTTTTGCACCAACCTAATAGTTTATTGTGCTGGGTGGAAACTCAGAGTCCCTGAATAGAAGACCCACTTAATTAATATAATGCTGAATTTCCTTAGAATATTATTTTTAATAGTTTTTTGAGGTATAGTTGGCATACAATAAACAGCACGTATATGAAGTGTACAATTTGATATGTTTGTCATCTGAGAAACCACAACCACAATTAAGATGACATATTCAAAAATATTCAACTCGACCAAACAAACATTTAAGTTTAATATGAAACTAAAAGCCTATATCTAACTGCATGCTTAACTGAGAATAAGGAACAAGTTTATAAAGATTTTAAACAACTTTCTTTTTTAGGTAAGAGACCTGTTATGTTTCTGCAACATGGTGTGCTTGCTTTGGCCACAAACTGGATTTCCAATCTGCCCGACAACAGCCTGGGCTTCTTCTGGTGGATGCTGGCTATAACATGTGACTGAGAAACAGCAGAGGAAACACCTGGGCCCAGGAAAATTTATACTACTCACCAGTCTCAGCTGAATTCTGGGCTTTCAGCTAAGAAGGGGACAATTGAAAATGTTAATAAATATTGAGCTAAAAAGACACATGGGTATTCACCCCTTCCAAACCATTCTTATTTTAACACATCACATTCCAAACAGGAGTGTCATTTTCAATTTAATCCTTTCTTGGATTCCCCTTTACACCTCTTTTCAAGGGTAGTGTTTCCTCCCAGTACAAACTGTGTGTGATCCCAGTACACAGTATTTGTGGATTTTTCATAAATATACATTTCCACATGGAATGGGCAAAATGACTGAGGCAAGAAAATTTGCTGCCTCCAGAAGATTCTGGTAGGAACATTCACTTGGACTTAATAGGAGGTTAAACCCAGTTGGGAAACCAGTCAGTGGACTCACTGTAACCCAGGGGACAGATGATCGTGACTTAGAAGAAGGTGGGGTTAATTGTGGAGGTAATGATACATGATTAGGTTTTAGAGTAGTTTCTAAATATATTTAGGAGAGGGAAACAATAGGATTTGCTTATGTATTGGATATGGAGTATAAGAGAAAGCGGAGTCAAGGATGACACCATGATTTGTGACCAGAGCACCTGGAGTGATGGAGACACCATTGGCCAAAACGAGGGAGAAGGTGAGAAGAGCTGATGTGGTGGGGAGAGCAGAGGCTCAGTTATGGACCCAAGCGTTACATGCTACTGGAGATTCAAGTGGAGAGTCAATCAGTCAATTGTAGATACAAATCCGGAGTTGAGGAGGGAAGACTGGGCTGAAAATACAAAATATGAGTATGCAAATACAAAATATGAGTATGCAATAACTGACGTAGTGACTTCAGAAAGAGAAGAGGAGGGGTCCAAGCCCTAAGCCCTGAGCCACAATTGAGTTAGACAGTTAGGAGGAAACAGGTAAAGATACTCGAAAATAATGATGACAGTGGTATGAAGGAAGCCAGGAGAATCTGGTGTTCTAGAAGACAAGTGGAGAAAGTGTTATCATGAAAGAAGGTTGTCAATCGTTGAAGAGGCTTTGTTAGTATGTGAAATGAAGTCTGACAACTAACTGTTGGTTTTGGCAGGCTGAAATCTCTAGGGGAATCTTCATAACAACAACTTTGGTGAAATGGTTGGGACAAAAGCATGAGCAAATGAATTTAAGAGACCATGAAAGAATCTGTAAAGGGAAGAAATAAGGTGGAAGGAGAAGGAGCAAGTAGAGAGAAATAATGGTGTATTTTTTTATGCTGATCCTCACTGTTAGCCAGTGACATTACTTCCTACTACAGGTCTAAGCAATTAGAATATCCATATTTGGACACACACAGGGAAATGGATGAAATTGGTGAAATTGTGGAAATCCTCTTCCTACTGCTTGTTCATCCTAAAACAAGGATCTCACTGGTAGAATTTTAAAAAAGGAAAAGGGCCAGTGAGGAAGAGCTTTCCTATGTTTTTGCCATTGTGCAAAATGTTAAGTTCCTAAGGAGATATGGGGTTTCGTTTTGTTTTTAGAAAAGCACTTTTAAGCAAAAGGTGAAGAAATGGGATGAGGCAGAGAGAAAAGTTTGGCAATGATGCAGTCCCCAAAAGGCCTCAGCCAACTCTGTATGAGAAGGCTTTGGGGAACCTTCACCAGTGGAACAAACTGGCAGGTCCTTTATTCACTTCTGAACCAGTCATGAAGTGCAGGGTGTCCCATTAAGGGAGCACAACCTTCAGTTTTCCTGAGCAAATGCAAAATCAAAACATTTCCTGTGGCTTTTGGTGAATAAATCCCTCAGACTTGGAGAGAAATTTGGGCAGTGAAGCACAGTACCAGAAGCACTTGATCAACAATAGACTCAAATGCTTTGTTAAAAGATGGGAAATGTTCTAGATTACTAAAATGAACACCATTTGTTTCCAAAGCGTTCCCCAAATTTAGCTATTTTGCGTGGAAATCTACCTCAATTTATCATCAACTCCCATGCTTTTAATAATAGAACACAGTGAACATAGTTTAACCTTTTTTTGGATGATCTAGTATCTTAAAAACATTGCATTTAACAGCAATGCAACAATTTCCTTAGGATTTATTGACTTAGAATTGTTTGTCCTGACACCAAATGTCCAATCTGCCACTCTTTTGGGTATTTAAATTTGAACATTCTTTCTCACCAGTGGACAGTTCCTCACTGTGTCCCCATACTCATAAGTTTTAGGAAGTTGTTTATGCCTTCTAATTTACATCTTTCAATCAATCTGCTGTGTGTGTCAAAGATAAGTATCCTTGATAGAATTGTGTCTAAGATGGGATTAAATTTATTCTGAGAAGTCACCTGTCCTGACCCCAGATGTACATATTGACACCCACTCAGGCTCCTTGTGAGTGATTCTTACTCACTCTGGATGATTTGCAGGCTGTTATCTTCCAAGTTAGGCAACAGATAAAGAACTCATTAATAAACACAGTGCTTGTGGAAAGACTGTTCTTCTTCCAGTGGAATCAGGCTGGATATTTTATAATTGATGAAGCTGTCTACATTAGAAAGTTGTTTTTTCTTTTTTTTTTCCAGGCCCTTCTTGAGTCTCATTGGTATATCATTATCAACTATAGGGAGGGATTGTCCCTTGTAATTCAACTGTAAAAATTTAAGTTAATGGTTCTTTAATTATAGTTCAATCTATTTGTATGATACTGTTCATGAAACCAATTAAAAACAGAGGTTGAATATATTTACTGTACATAGCCATTGGAATTATCTTGGCTACTCATTTGTCAAGTATTCGTTAGGTGACAAGTATCCTAGAAAGTATTTACAAAATTCATTTCAATTACTTCATAAATAACCTCAAGAAGCATTTATTATTTATTATATATGTTTTGTTTTAAAGTTAAATTACAGCTCAAGGTACAGGAAAATAGAGAGTAATCAAAATATGGTGACATAGGGTGTCACCTAGATCTGTTTCTGTATGCTTTGGAGACTTCTGCATCTTTTCTGTTTGATTCTGGTTATTACTAATGCCAAATATCAAGAATTTTGTAAGTGGCTTCCATATATTTTCTGCTGTTTTAAAATCTTTTTCAGAATTGCACTTGTGATGAATGTATGACTTCCCTGATGGCTCAGACCGTAAAGCGTCTGCCTTTACAATCTGGGAGACCTGGGTTCGATCCCTGGGTCAGGAAGATCCCCTGGAGAAGGAAATGGCAACCCACTCCAGTATTCTTGCCTGGAAAATCCCATGGACAGAGGAGCCTGGCAGGCTACAGTCCATGGGGTTGCAAAGAGTCAGACACAACTGAGTGACTTCACTCACATTTTAGATGAGGAAACTAAGACACTTAGAGTATAAATGACTTTTCCAAGGTCACAAAGCTACAAACCATAGAACCAGGTTTCAAAGTCTGTTTGGTCAGATTTCAAATTTGAGCTTTGCCCTTTCCACTTATTATCCTACTCATATTAAATATTAATTAATTGTATTGTTATTATCAAGTAAGATAAATTTAAACTCACCAAAACCTGCATGAAACATAAATGATAACATTTTTGTTACCATATAAGTATTCTAAGGTTGGCGTATTTTCTAAAGACAGATAGAAGAATGATAACTTTTGCAAGCCTTGGGGTCAGGACTTGGTAGCTGCACCACAACCATGGCATGCCCTAGCCTCACCATGCCTCTCATTGTGATGAGTGTGTTCTCGGGGCTTTGTTGGCTTCCTGGTGCCCTGGTTCATCTCTAAGTGTCCCATCTGCAGAGTTATCATCACCATGTTGGGGACCTGTTCAGTTTGCTGCTATCTCTTTTGGTTGATTGCAATTCTGGCCCAACTCAACCCTCTCTTGGGACCACAGTTGAGAAATGAAGCCATCTGGTACCTCAAGCATCACTAGCCTAGAGGAAGAAGTCCTGCTTACCAGTGCTTAGTCATTGAGGTCAAGAAGAGAACTCCTCTAGATGCACAATCACCTCCATACCCAGACCACCTTCCTTGACACACACATTCTAGACATTAGCTGCCTTAAACATCCCCATCATATTTATGTATCTTGGTCTAAAATAGAGCACTTTTTTTTTCTTTTTTTAATGTATTTATTTTTAATTGAAGGATAATTACAATATTGTGTTGATTTCTGCCAGACATCGACACGGATCAGTCATAGGTATACGCATCTTACCTTCCTCTTGGGCTTCCTTCCCATCTCCCCGGCCCCCACTTTCCTGTCACTTTTTTACACTTGGATGGATGATGTCTCTGTGTAATCTAAACTGCATTGTCTCCATAAAATGTTTATATACTCTTTTGAAATAGAAAGTGCTGTTCTTCTGAGAAATAACATTACTCTCCTTAGAACTTGTGAATTTGAAGATGGTTTCTACCTCCTCACAATATGCGATTCATTGAAATGCTTCAAAAATTGCTACAAGACAATGAAACTCCAATGGGGCAGTCAGGAGGAGAACATGTTCAGAGGGAAAATCTGTCTCATCAGAATTATACCAAAGTATAATTTCAGGAGAAATTTCTCATTTCTTCCATCTTTTGGAATAAATTATTTTTCTACTTTCTATGGGAGAAAAAAAGGGAAAATGAAAACTTCCAGCCTCATGTCCCAAGAGAAGCAACAAAAATCTGATCA
Organism: Cervus canadensis; assembly: GCF_019320065.1. Lineage (NCBI taxonomy): Eukaryota > Metazoa > Chordata > Mammalia > Artiodactyla > Cervidae > Cervus > Cervus canadensis. Next base: position 39,854,083 of record NC_057393.1, on the reverse strand, counting down.
GTTTGTCAGTTTCAGGTTATCTTAGGTGGCACATTTAGTAACTCCAAAGTAATGTCACACACGTACCTTTTCAGGTGTTCCTTGTTGTTCTGCTTCAGGTTTTATTGCCTTTTCTACCAATCCTACTCTGGCTAAAAAAATCAAAATCTTTTATGTATTAGCTCCAGTTGCCACAGTGAAATATAACAAAAGCCCTCTTAGGAAACTTGCACTTATTCCTTCTTCCATTTTCAAGATACGTGATTCTCTTTAACTGGGTCTAAGATATCAAATTGCTCATTTGTTTCAAAGTGATGGAAAGCAAAAAAAATGGTGGTCTATTTTGTTTACATCCAAGAATAGAAATGAACATGTTTGTATTATTTCTTGAATAGCACTGACCATGTTTGAATCCCCATGATAGTTTATGAGATCCTCTGTTATTTTTTTCTTCACGACTGCTTTGTGTGTTGGCAATGACTGGGAGTGTTTTTGCTCCTTTGTGGATCTTTAGCAAGCATCCACACAGGTCTGTCAAGGCTATAATTCCACCCCAAGACAATGGAAGAGGAAATAAAAACAACACAAATCACATAAGAAGTCTAAACCACCTGGTCCAAGATAAGTGAGAAAAGAAAGGATAGGAAAGAAAAGGAAAGCAAGGGAAAAGGAGAGAGAGGGGAAAATAGCAGTGGTAGGCAGGTGATAGAGGCCAGGATTTACAGACCCCTCATCAAATACCCTTGGCTTTCCAAGCCTTTTCCTAAGAGCTAGACAAATGAATGAGTCTTTTCTGCACCCTAATATTTCAAATCTTTAAAGATGTTTTTATTTTTCAGATTATATTTGATAACAAAATATAACTTTTTATATAAAGCAACAAAATTGCTCTGCTCACACAAATTTTGAACAATTTCTCCCTACTGAAGTGTGTTTCCAAGACATACTGAATTTCATTTGCAAGAATGCCTTGTTTGCCATTACTGGATTTGACTAAGAGAACTTGAACAGGGTTTATATTCATTGAAATTTCTATTCTGAATTTTTAAGCAACATTTTTGATTACTTGTCTCATCATCACTTATAAATGGTACTTTAGAAGACATAGAAGTAGCTTCAGAATTCTATTCATAATGCGCAGATAAGCCCAAAACAAATCACAAGTCATTGTTCCCAGATTTGTCACCTCCAGGTCCCCTCCACTACCCTATTGCACCACAAAGGAAACAACATGTCTAAAAAGTATATAAAAAGCTCTATTCACTTTTGACTACCTGAATAATTAGTCAAATTCTGTGAGAGGACACATAGAGCTAAATAATTTGACAAGCTTCTCTGCAGGGAAAAAAAAAGTGGTCTAGGCATTGAATAAATATTAGTTCAAATATTTTTAATGCTGATGAAGTGACAGTGTTAGTAGCTCAGTTGTGTCCAATTCTATGTGATCCCATGGATTGCCTCCTCTGTCCATGGAATTTCCCAGGCAAGAATACTGGGGTGGGTTGCCATTCCCTTTTGCAAGAGATCTTTCTGACCCAGGGATTGAACCCAGGTCTCCTGCATTGCAGGCAGACTCTTTATCATCTGAGACACCAAGGAAGCTCTTTAATGCTGATAGTCATGCTTATAAACTTTCTAAAACTTATTTCAGTTAAAGACTTTAACGTAGTCCATGAAGCAGATGTTTTTTTCTGGAATTCTTTTGCTTTTTCTATGATCCAACAGATGTTGGCAATTTGATTTCTGGTTCCTCTGCCATTTCTAAACCCAGCTTAAATATCTAGAAGTTCTCAGGTCACGTACTGTTGAAGACTGGCTTGCAGAATCTTGAGCATTATTTTGCTAGTGTGTGAGATGAGTGCAATTGTGCGGTAGTTTGAACATTCTTTAGCATTGCTTTTCTTTGGGATTGGAATGAAAACTGACCTTTTCCAGTCCTGTAGCCACTGCTGAGTTTTCCTAATTTGCTGGCATATTGAGTGCAACACTTTCACAGCATCTTCTTTTAGGATTTGAAATAGCTCAACCAGAATTCTATCCATAGTGGATATGGTGGTCCAGTCTCATTCTTTTGCATGTGACTGTCCGGTTTCTCCAGCACCATTTATTGAAAGTGAAAGTGAACTCACTCAGTCGTGTCTAACTCTTTGTGACCCCATGGACTGTAACCCACCAGGCTCCTCCATCCATGGAATTTTCTACGCAAGAGTACTGGAGTGGGTTGCCATTTAATGAAGAGAGTCTCTTTTTTCCCACTTACATTGTTGGCTCTCTTGTGATGAATTAACTGACCATATATGTGCACATTTGCTTCAGGGTTCTCAATTGTCTTCCATTGATCTATGTGTTTGTTCTTATGTAAATGTCATGCTGTTTTGGCTACTATAGCTTTGAAATATAGTTTGAAATCAGAAACTGAGATGCTTTGTTGTTCTTTCTCAAGATTGCTTTGGCTCTTTGTGGTCTTTTATGTTTTCATACAAATTTTAGGATTGTGTTCTCTATTTCTATAAACAAATAGCTATTGGAATTTTAAGTATTACCTAAGTATTACTTTAGGTAAAATGAAAAGTTTATATTAATTCTTTTTGCCATGAGTGCAGAATATCTCAACATTTATTTGTATCTTCTTCAATATTTTTCATTAATGTCTTACAGTTTTCAGTGTACAAGTATTTCATCTCATTATTGTTGTTCAGTTGCTAAGTTGTCTCCAACTCTTTGTGACCCCATGAACTATGGCCCACCAGGCTCCTCTGTGCATGTAATTTTCCAGGCAAGAATACAGGAGTGGGTTGCCATTTCCTTCTCCTTGTTTACATTTATTTTAGGTATTTTCTCCTTTTTAATGCAATTGTAAGAGGGATTGCTTTTTTTCATCTATATTTCTCATAGTTCATTTTTAGTGAATAGAAATGCAATAGACTTCTGTATATTGATTTTGTATCCTGAAACTATACAGAATTTGTTTATTTTAATTTTCCTTGATGGAGCCCTTAGGATTTTCCATATTTAATATGTCATCTGCAAATAGTGAAAATTTTACTTCTTCCTTTATGATTTGGATGCCTTTTTCTTTTTTCATTCCACAGAATGACTTGAGACTCATCCATGTTTGCCCACTTTTATTACTGAGTAGAATTCTATTGAATGGATAGAGAAATAGTTTGTTTACCACACTGTCTTGGTGAGAGTACCTTTATGATAACATAAGTCAAATCAGGAAGAAATATTCCAACATTGTTTTTTTTCTTCTATTTTCTTTTAATATTCTAGATTCTTTGCTTTTTATATTAATTTTATTGTCAGCTTGTTAACTTTTACCAAAAAATTTGATAAAATTTTTTACTGGAATCCATTGAATATATAGAAAAAATTGAGATAGTTGACATCTTAATAATGCTAAGATAATATCAGCATCAAGGAAATATAAAATGTTCCTCTTTTCTTGTTCCTCTGTTCAACAACTAAAAATCAATATCAATAATAAACAAGAAAATCTCTTTGGGAGTTGTAGAATCCAACACCTCATTACAAGAGACCCAAGAAAAGTCTAACCCACCTCTAAATGGGCTGTGGAACCAGCAGAAGACTTTGAAGCTGTTGCTGTTGTTCAGTCACTAACACAACTATTCACAGCTGCGATTGAGAAAACCTGCAGGATGCTGATGTGGATCAGCACCTGTTGATGAGAAAAACTTTATAGAAGCCCTGCCATCTGGAAGGGATTCTAGCATGTCGCTGGAGAAAAAAATTACACGTTTTAAAGCCCTGGGGAAGATCCTGGTGTACCAGTGCTGTGCCAGTACTGTACTGTTCACATACAATTTTCTTAAGATGGTAGTGAAGTGAAAGTTGCTCAGTCGTGTCCAACTCTTTGCCACCCCATGGACTATACTGTCCATGGAATTCTCCAGGCCAAAATACTGGAGTGGGTAGCCTTTCCCTTCTCCATGGGATCTTCCAAACCCAGGGATTGAACCCAGTCTCCTGCATTGCAGGTGGATTCATTACCAGCTGAGCACAAGGGAAGCCCTTAAGATGGTAGAACTCATATTAAATGTTCAAAACACAATAAAATAACATTTCAATACATAAATAAAATTTCATTCTGTTTACATGTGCAATATTTGGCATTAGTTATTTCTTAATTTAGGCAAAAACAACCATAAAAAAGCTTGTGATAAAAATTGTTTTGCTCTCAAATTTTGAAAATTATTCCAGTGGGACATACTAACTTGTTTTAATAAATGTGATTCTTTATGAGTTAAAGTGTTCCTACCCAAGTGTGGGAGAAGACTTGATAATTGCTAGGATTAAGAAAACCCAAAGAACAAGGAAGCAGGAGGCAGAATTTCAGCAGGTGATAAATCAAAAAGAATGAATCTCTAAATATGTTTTGGAATTATATCCTTTTGCGGGTTTACTGCTTATGTAATTTTTGACTTGCTGTTTGGCAAATATTGGAGTTCACTGGAAATGCAGTGACTGCACATTTCTGGGAAAGGTCACCCCAAACATACACATATAAACCTATCTATATCTACATATAGAGAGATATATAGTGAGAGAGAGAAGGGCAAAGAGAGTTAGGTTTTTCATTTACCTTCAAGAAATGAGAAGACATTCAGTTTGGTGACAGTGAGTATGACTCTCTGGTGTTATAAAGCTTATTTAATATACTTCAAAAGTAATGCTGGGAAAGATTGAGGCAAGGAGAAGAAGGGGACAACAGAGGATGAGATGATTAGATGGCATCATCGACTCAAGGGACATGGGTTTGGGTAGACTCCAGCAGTCAGTGATGGACAGGGAGGCCTGGCGTGCTGCAGTTCATGGGGTCGCAAAGAGTCAGACATGACTGACAGAATGAACTGAGCTGAACTGAATGTATCTATATGTGAAATTTATTTCTAGCTTAAATAAAATAAAATTTTCCATTGAAGTTTTAAGCCTTGATTATATGTATTTAATTTTTTTCTAGGAGATTTCTTCTTTTTCTCCTTCTTTGGGGCTTGATTTCATGATTTGAAAAAAAGACAGAATGAGCAATGCTCTGGATGTGTAACAGGAACACACCATATGTCCACTGGGATATATCTCCTCACTATAAAGTTTCTAACCCGAAAAAAAACCTGACTGATTTTCAGATCAACCATGGGTAGAATGGTACTCTATTCACAATCTCTATGAGAAGTGGTAGGAGTTTGGAAAAATATTCAGTTTTTATTAACAATGTTTGTGGGGTCTTCTGGAAAAATTCATTTATTTTAGCAATTCAAATGATATTCAAGGAATGTCTATAGTGTTTATAGCTATCAAAAACGACTAGCTTAGGTTCCTCACAGTCATCAGTCTTGGTATCCTATGGATGTCATTCTCTTTGGTTCTCTCTTTCTCATCTCTAATTGTTTCCTTCCCTCTGCCTTCTCTCTTAGGCTACCTCTATCATTAAAACCTGAAAGCTTTGAATTAAACTCTATACCGCCTTGGTCAAGAGAACATACACAAATTCATTTCTTTAGGAAAAAAGAACCCTAATAAACCCTGAAGAGAATCATATAGTGAATGAGATAGAATATTTATTTTAATTTTTGATAAAAGATAAAGGGACATAGGTAGCTCTTAAGAATAGTAGGGTCATTCATTTTTTATTTTATTTTAGCTGTTAGTACTTATATGATTTCTAATAAGTGAAAGCCACTCAGTTGTGTCTGATTCTTTGCGACCCCATGGACTATAGTCCATGGAACTCTTCAGGCCAGAATACTGGAATGGGTAGCCTTTCCCTTCTCCAGGGGATCTTCCCAACCCAGGGTTTGAACCCAGGTCTCCCACATTGCAGGCAGATTCTTTACCAGCTGAGCCACAAGGGAATCCCACTTATTAGAAACCACTTATGGAGCTAACAAAGAGTTAGGTTTGAAAAGTACTGCTAATAGTATGATTAATTTTCATTTATTGAGCAGCAAATGCTTATGGAGCCAAGGTTTGAGCAGGATGCTCTATAGCTACCTTGTTACCCGGCCATCCTTTAGTTTGACTAAGTCTAAAGCCTTAGTTTACCTGTGGGATTTTACAAGCAAGCAAGCAAGCCCTGAGTCGACCTGAAGTGAAAGGGACTGAGAAATGCGTGGACAGTACAGGGAAGAGAGCAAGTAGAAAGAGCTGGTACTACTGAACTATCACTAGGTTGCCAAGTTCCTTGAAGGCTGAGAACATGCCATTCCTTCATGTATTCCTTGGGCTGCTTTTTTTTTGTTTTGTTTTTTGTCAAATGATCATGTCAAGTTTAGAGCAGAAGACGGCAGCTGTGGAAACCTACAGCCATATTTGGATATGATGTATTTGAACAGAGCGTAGGGGAAAATATTGTCTGAAACTAAAAAAATTACATGGTTGCAAATGGAACACAATGGAGCATTTGCAAGGTAGGGGTGGGAGCAGGGTTATGCTAGTGCAGGCATCCCTTGGGAAAAGTATTCATTAGGAAAGGGGAGGAGTTGATGGCCATCTTTGCAATAGGAACGGAGAGGAATCAGGACACCTGAAGTTAAAAATAGAGCAGTGGTTATTGATTGTCATATTTATCATATGAGGTACAGCAGGTGAACAGAAGAGCTATTAAGTGGGTCATCTTTGAATCCAGATGTTTTATTTTATTTTATTTTCATTTATTTTTATTATTTGGAGGCTAATTGCTTTACAATATTGTAGTGGTTTTTGCCATACATTGACATGAATCAGCCATGGATTTACATGTGTTCCCCATCCTGATCCCCCCTCCAACCTCCCTCCCCATCCCATCCCTCTGGGTCTTCCAGTGCACCAGCCCTGAGCACTTGTCTCATGCATCCAACCTGGGCTGGTGATCTGTTTCACCCTTGATAGTATACTTGTTTCAATGCTATTCTCTCAGAACATCCCACCCTCGCCTTCTCCCACAGAGTCCCAAAGTCTGTTCTGTACATCTGTGTCTCTTTTTCTGTTTTGCGTTTAGGGTTATCATTACCATCTTTTTAAATTCCATATATATGCATTAGTATACTGTACTGGTGTTTATCTTTCTGGCTTACTTCACTCTGTATAATGGGCTCCAGTTTCATCCATCTCATTAGAACTGATTCAAATGAATTCTTTTTAATGGCTGAGTAATATTCCATTGTGTATATGTACCATAGCTTCCTTACCCATTCATCTGCTGATGGGCATCTAGGTTGCTTCCATGTCCTGGCAATTATAAACAGTGCTGCGATGAACATTGGGGTGCACGTGTCTCTTCCAGGAGAACAGTGTGGAGATTCCTTAAAAAACTGGAAATAGAACTGCCATATGACCCAGCAATCCCACTCCTGGGCATACACAGTGAGGAATCCAGATACTTTAAAACGATAATATAAGAATTTATCTGTATTGTCAATGTTTGAGTAACATTTGGTCTGCCATTTTGAGGGGATTAAAGCAAGTTTTCACATACAAAACAGACAGACTTCCTTGTTTTATTCACAGTTTCAAGAACGACAACCATTCTGAGCGTTCGCTTTCTCTCCCTTTTCTGACAGATGGTGTATCATTTTCTTAGGGCTGCTGGAGGAAAGGACCACAACTGGATTGCTTAAAATAACAGAAAATTATTATCTTGCATTTGTGGAATCTGTAAATCTAAAGTCAAGGTGTTTGAAGGGCTATGCTCCCTCCAGAACATATAAAGAAATCTTTCAATGTCTCTTCCTAGATTTTGGTAGTTTGCCAGTAATCTCTTTTGCCCCTTGGCTTCCATTCTCTCTGCCTTCACATGGCCATCTTCTTAGAAGAAGACCATTCATACAGGATTAGGGGTTCACCCTACTTTTGGATGGCCTCATCTTAACTTAAATTTCATCTGTAATAGCTCTACTTCCAAATGCAGTGACATTCAGAGGTATTGGGGACTTCAATTTATCTATTTTTGGGGTGTCAGTGGGAGACCAACCCAAACCATAACAGATGATAAATAACAAATATTTATAAGGGTAGATTGATAAAATGTCCTTCGGAAAAATAGAATCATGTACAAAACCGAATAAATTACTAGAGTAGCAGAAGTACTGTAAAAATCTTCTAATTGACAAAGTGATGAGAAATAGGAGAATGATATAACAGATTAGGTAATAATTGAAAAATATGTGAAGAAAAGAGCAAGGCAGCTCAATATCATGACTTCATGTTATATTCTAATATTTACCACATGATGCAATAAGTTTTTCCCCTAATAGGTTGAAAATGTGGTGGCTACTTGTAACAATGTGTTTCATCCACATGTCTGGAAACAGCATTTTGCTTCTTTGGGAAAATTGCTAAGAACCCTGAAGCCAGTATGAATGTTGTAAGTTATTCATATCACTAATATTTTAAAAACAACACTTCCAAAGATACTGATGCTATCGCTCTCATTAATTCTTTTAAAATACCTTTTATTATAAAGCTTGAACTATTTCTTTACATAATATATGTTAACAATCAATAAGAAGTTTTATGATAGGAATCATAAAAGTGGCCCAGTAAACTCAAGAAACTAATTTTTTCCCCCTCCATTCAGGGTCAGATGATTTCCTACTGGGGCTACCCAAGTGAGATGCATAAAGTTATAATTGCAGATGGTTATATCCTTCAGGTCTATCAGATTCCTCATGGAAAGAATGATGCTAATCGTTTAGGTAGGACTGGTTGTTGTTCAGTCACTAAGTTGCACTCTACTCTTTTGCAATCCCATGGACTGTAGCCTGCCCGGGTCCTCTGTCCAAGGAGTATCCTGGCAAGAATATTGAAGTGGGTTGCCACTTCCTTCCCCAGGGGATCTTCCCCACCCAGGAACTGAACCCACACCTCCTGTGTTGGCAGGAAGCTTCTTTACCACTGACTCACCAGGGAAGCTTTAGGGGGACTGGAATGAGGGAAAAAGATGAGTGTCTCGAATCTTGAATCAAATACGTTCCAGTCAAATGTATTCTAATTATAGAACATGAGATTAAGCTATTCACAGGAAAAAAAAAAATTCTCGAACCACCTTGGATTTCTGAGATTAAGCTAAGGGTATGAGTGACACCAGATTTACATTGGCTTCAATGATGTCCACACTGGCCCATGATTTTAGTTTGTTGTGCTGGGTGGGAACTCAGAGTCCCTGAATAGCAGACCCACTTAATTAACTTAACATTATGCTGAATTTCCTTATGACATAATTTTTTCAATAGCTTTTTGAGTTTAATTGGCATACAACCCACTGCACACAATTTAAAGTATAGAGTTGCACACATTTTGTCATCTGAGAAAATATCATGACAATTAAAATAATTTCAGAAATATTCACCTCACCAAGCAAGCTTATTTAATTCTGGTCTTCCTAAATTCATGTTTATCTGAGAATAAGGAGTGAATTTATAAAGGTTTGAATAATTTTCTTCTTTAGGTCAGAGACCTGTTGTGTTTTTGCAACATGGTTTTCTTGGATCCGCCACAAACTGGATTTCCAACCTGCCCAACAACAGCCTGGGCTTCCTGCTGGCAGATGCTGGTTATGATGTGTGGCTGGGGAACAGCAGAGGAAACACCTGGGCCCAGGAACATTTATACTATTCACCAGATTCCCCTGCATTCTGGGCTTTCAGGTAAAGAAAGAGAGTATTAAAAATAAATATTCAGTTAAAGATCATCAGTATTCACTGTTCCAATCCAGTCGTATCTTAACAAATCACACTTCAAGTGGGAGAAGGAAGTCCTTTGATTCTAATCTATCTTTAGATTTTTCATACACCTCATTCCAAGGGTAGTTTTCCCCCTAACTGTGATCCCAGTGCCCACTATTACAAGATTCCCTGAATCTGCTTTTCCACAAGGATTGAGCAAAATGAATAAGCAAGGAAATTTGTTGCCCTCAGCATATTCTAAAGGAACATCCATATGGATTTAAACCCAGCTAGGGTTCATGGACAACATCTCTCATCAGCAATAATGAAGTGGAAGGGGAGAAAATGAAACTGAGACACCACTGAGAGATTATTAAAGATTTTCTCTTACTGGCCTTCTTGTGCCTTATTTCTGGGAATTACTAGTGGAAGTGGGGAACAGAAGAGAAGTTGGTTGATAGAGCTGAGGCACAAAAGTGCTCTAAAAATTCTAGGAACCAAAAAGAAGCTCGTCTGTTCCAAGTGTAGTGAAGAAGAGGAAGACCGAGAGGAGAGGAGACTAGAGATGCTGACAAGCCCGGATTAGGGTGGGCTGTGTAGGTCACGGTGAGGGCCTCGGAGCTCATTCTGAGTGTAATGAGAAGCTTCTGGAAGGTTTTAACAGGGGTGGGCATAGCCTGTTCTCACTTTCAAAAAATTATTCTGGATAACTTTTAAAGAATAAAATAGAGAAATTATTCATATTACATGGTAGTAGAACACTAAATACAAGTCATTATTAAATCTGACAGTCAGGTTCAGGGATGGAAGCAGTCCCCAACTACAAATACTATGGTGTTTCAAATTGGATCAAATTGCAGATATCATACTATGCTTTAGAAATAATGTCAGCCCTTTACATGAAGTCACCCCCAAAGAGCCCCTGACACTCAAATAGTCTGTAAGCAGCAATATTTAGAGCATCCAGTTTTCTATTTTTCAAAGGAAGCTTTAGCTTAAATAGGTTTGACTTATGGAAATTATAACAAAGATGTGTATTTAGTTTATTTTGTCTTTTTCTTAATGCTTTGGTGAAATGGCTGAATATGACCTTCCATCCACAATTTATTTCATCTTAAAGAGAACAGGACAGGAGAAGCTACACTATGTTGGCCATTCCCAAGGCACCACCATTGGTAGGTAAAAGCAATTAGCGAGTAGTGTAGTTCATATAGATCCTTTTCCAGTGGTCATGCAGGCATGTTGGTCTTTATGCTTGCTAACTGCTTTCCATTCATTATATAATGCAATGTCTGCAACAGTCCACTGATATAAAGCCATTATTATTCCTACTGCATGCATAGGGAAGCTAAATAGTGGGTGAAGAAATAGTTGTGTAAGATAACATAGTTATTACAGGTAGGGTAGCTCAGATCCCAGGTCAAGCAATCTGACATGCAAACCAATGCTCTGAAACTTTGTACCACATGGTCTCTGGATTCAGTTTATTTCATTCAGTCAACCCTATTGATAGATCTCATATACATATCCTAAGGATACAACAAAAAAGTAAGTAGTTTAAAATCTGTCTTTCTACTACTAATACTCTAGCAGGAAGAGGTGGAGAAAATGATAAGTAAAATACATACGATGCTAGATAATGGTAGCATTTTTCTATGAAGAGAAAAACAAATCAGAGAGTCAGATTGGGGAGCATCAGAGGGGTGCTTATGACTGACTCCTATGCTTTTATACAGAACATGCTGGACATAGCTTAATCTTTTCTCAATGATACACGGTTATAAAATTATTGCATTTAGCTGAAATGCAGAAATTTCCTTAAGATTTATTGAGGTAAATAGAACCATACGTCCTGATAGAAAATAAGTCCAAGCTACTGCTCTTTTGAGTATTTAAATTTTGAACATTTCCGTTCTTCTTACTCACCAGTGGACAGTTTGTCATTGTGTCACCACACTCATAAATTTCAGGAAGTTGTTTCTTCTGCCTTCTAATTTACGTCAATCTGCTGTGTACATGAAGTTTAGTTAAGTATCCTTGATAGAACTGCATCTAAAATGGGATTAGGCTTCTTTTGAGACGTTGCCTGTCCTGACCCTCGATGGACCCACTGCCACCCACTGTCAGCAGTGTTACTGCTAACACTCTAGCGGGAGGAGACCGACTCTCCTTGCGAATGATTCCTGCCTACTCTGGGTGACCCGCTGGCTCTTATCTTCAGCGTTAGGAAGCCAGACAAAGAACTCCTTGACAAACACAGTGCTGTTGGATAGAATGTTCTTTCAGTGAGATAGGCTGGATATTACTGAGTTGCATAAACCTGAAAAGTGGTTTTTTTTTTTCGCTTTATTTAAGTTTTGCACATCTGAAAAGTTTTGTTTCAAGCTGTTCTTAAGTCTAGTCAACATGCCATTATTAACAGTAAGGAGAGATTGTCCTATGAAATTCAACTGTAAAGAATTTAAGTTAATAATTCTTTGATTAGAACCCAGTCTATTTATATGCTACTGTTCATGAAAACAATTAAAAGCAGATGGGGCTGAGAATATTGTATACAAATATTGGAATTATCTCAGCTACTCATTTTTTAAGCATTACTATGTGACTAGTTCCTGGTAAATATTTTACATGATTCAACTTGATTATTTCCTAAACAGCCTAAGGAAGTATTCATCATTATACCTATTTTTAGATGAGGAAACTAAAACTTTTAGAGTTTAGGTCTCTTTTCCAAGGTCACAAAGCTAATAAACCACAGAACTAAGTTTCAAACTCTGTTTCAATACATTTCAAATTTGTGCTTTAACCTTTCCACTTATATACCTTATTCATGTTAAATGTTAATTATCTCATTTTTATAAGATGAGATAATTTTAAGTTGAACCAAACCTGCTGTAATATAAATTATAATACTTTTATTACCACGGGATTATTCTAAAGTTGGCCTGGTTTCAAAAGTCAGATAAAAGAGTTAAACGTAACTTTGGAAAAGTTCTAACCTCATGTCCAGGGTATCCCAGGTGGCTCAGTCGTAAAAAATCTTCCGGCCAAATGGGAGAAGTGAGTCAGATCCCTGGGTTGGGAAAATCCCATGGAGAAGGAAATGGCAGCCCACTCCAGTATTCTTGCTAGGAACTCCCATGGACAGAAGACCTGGTGGGCCCAGAGTCACAAGAGTCACAAGAGTCAGACACGACTTAGCAACTAAACAACAACAGCAAACCTCATGTCCCCAGTGAGAATCTATGAAAAGAAAATATACTAAAATCTGACCATTTTGTTGATTTCAGGTTGTCCCAGATGGCACCCTTAGTAAGTCCAAAGTAATGATGTCATACTTGTAAAACACATTCACGCACATACACACACACACACATCCCTACCTTTACACATATTCCTTGTTCTGTTTCAGGTTTTATCGCCTTTTCTACCAATCCCACACTGGCTGAAAAAATCAAAGTCTTCTATGCATTAGCCCCAGTTGCCACAGTGAAGTACACCCAAAGCCTGTTTAACAAACTTGCACTTATTCCTCACTTCCTCTTCAAGGTATGTGATTCCCTTTAACTGAATCTAAGATATTGAATTGTTTGTGGATTTCAAAGTGATAGAAAGAGAACAAACAGCTGGTGGACCATCATGTTTGTATCCAAGAATGGAGATGAATGTGTTTATAATATATCTTGAATAGCACTAACCATGTTCGAATCCCCCTTATAGTTTAAGGGATCCCCACTTTTTTTTAATTCTCCATTTCTTTGTGTGCTAGCAACACCTGGGAGCGTTTTTGCTCCTTCATGGGTGTTTCTTTACCAAGTATCCACACAAGTCTTCAAGGCTGTGTTTCCACACTCAGCCTGGGGAAGAGGCGCTAAAAGTATCACAAAAAAAAATAAAATAAGATACCTAAACTACCCGATCCATGAAAAGTGGGAAGAGGAAGAACAGGAAAGAAAGGGAAGGGAAAGGAAAAGGAGAGAAAGAGTAAGACAGCAGCGGTGAAGTAAAGCAAGAACTTGGAGACCCCGCGTCAAATACCCTTGGCTTTCCAAGTTTTATGCCTAAGAGGTCTTTTCTCTTTAAATGGAGATTTCAAAGGGCAGTAGAATAGATTTCAATAAACTGTAGATATTATGTAGGCATATATTTTAGGGATTTAATAATCTTTCCTTTATCTAAAGTTTAATCACCAACTTCCCCCACCCCCTGAAACCAACACACACACACACACACACACACACACACACACACACACTCCTTTAGGAGGACAGTTTGCCTCCAGCTACAAAATTTAACGATGCCATTTTCCTCTATGGTTGTGTGCTATTCGTTTTCTTTTCTTTTCACTCAGGTGTGTGCTGTTCATTTTTTTGTCACTAAATTAACACAGGTGTCTAAAACCTAAGAGATTTTTAACTGCAACATTATTTGCAAAACTTTTACTCAAAATGTAAAATTGTGTGATGATCCTGAATATATTAACTGGCTGCACTGATTCAGAACATGTTTACTTTTTACTTGTACTCAGAATTTCTGACAGGCAGTGTAGAGAGGGGTTTAAAAAAAAAAAAGTTTTAGACCTTAAGTCAGAACCTTGAGGCTTGGATCTGGATTCTAGCTGCAATCCAGTTCTCACTAGACCAAGACTCTGACTATTTATTAGCCTTATGTTCTCCTGTATAAAATGGGGATGACAGAGTATGAACTACCAGTAAGTAGTTAAATAAGTCACATGGATATAATGCTCAGAGAGAAAGCAATCAATACGTTATAGTAGCTTTGTATGTGTATAATTTTGAAACTTTGGGTGTAATTTTGAAAATATGGAGTCACTAAGTCATATAACCTAAAATAATATTGTAAGTCCACTATACTTCAGTAAAAAATAAATAAAATAAAATGGGGGTAACAAAGTGCCAACTGTCCTCAAGAACAATGAGGGTGAGTCCTTTCAATTATTAAGCTACCAAACCTCTTTGTCTTTTTAAATGTTTTGATGAAAATATGGCTTGAAGTCATCCTTTTCCCTGCTGATTTTTTGTCATTTATTGCTGAAATCACACATCTTGGAACTTAGTTTTGACATTCTACAATGTTGTTTTATGATTTAATCCCATAGCTCCTATTACCCCAACTAGACTATACCTCTTTACGCATTACACTTTTCATCAGCCAGTACAGTTCTCAATGCAGCAATGAATACCCAGTATTCATATCTGCCCTGTCCATTCCACATCTTTATCATGGGGATTCAATGAAAGAAAGTATTTAAACTTCCTAAGACAACATATAGAAATATTGAAATAGACATTATAATATCTATTTCTGTCAGTAAACTAAACAAATTAAGAAGTCTTTTCTGCAGCTTGTTATTTGCAAATCTATAATGATTCTTTTATTTTTCAGATTATATTTGGTAGCAAAATGTTCTACTCACAAAATTTTTTGGAACAAGTGTAAGAATGCCTTCTTTGCCATTACTGGAGTTGACATTAAAAACCTTAACATGGTTTGTATGCCCTGAAATTTCTATTCTGATTATTTTGAGCAACTCTCTTGATTCCTTGTCTTATCATCACTTAAGAATGGTACTTTATTAGAAACAGGAGTCACTTCAAAATTCTGTCCAATATGCAGATAAGCCCAAGAGAAATCACAAGTCACGGCTCCTAGTTTTGTAGCCTCCAGGTTCTTTCCATCACCTCATTGTGCTCTGAGGTAAACAGCTTGTAGAAGGAACAAAAACAGAAAACTTGCTACTGACTTCTGATCACCTGAAAATTGGTGTGACCATTTAAATTCTGTGAGGTGAGGTATTGAACCATGTTGTCAGGTTCCTCTCTAGGAAAAATAAGTCTAGATATTGGATAAATATTATTTAAAATATTTTGATGCTGACAGTCAACCCCTATACACTTTCCAAAACTTCTTTCAGAGCAACTCCTTAAGTAAGATCTTGTACATACTCTTTACCTTCTATTTCATTTGCTTTGCACCAAGTGGGTGTTTAAAAACACATACAACATAATGCAGTATTGAAAAGAAGTTAAAAATATGGATTCAGGTTAAAAGCATAATTCAGACCCTACTTTTGCAACACACTTGAACTCCTTCATTTTGATTCCTTATCCATGGAATGAGTCATTGTGAAGATCAAATGAGCTAACACATGTAAAGTAGGACTGTGCTCAGTCATGTCGGATTCTTTGCAGTCCAATGGACTGTAGCCCACCAGGTTCCTCTGTCCATAGAATCTCCCAGGCAAGAATACTGGAGTGGGTTGCCACTTTGTATCCCAGATGATCTTCCTGACCCAGGGATTGAACCTGTGTCTTGTGTCTCCTGCACTGACAAGCAGATTCTTTACCA
This sequence comes from Cervus canadensis, assembly GCF_019320065.1. Lineage (NCBI taxonomy): Eukaryota > Metazoa > Chordata > Mammalia > Artiodactyla > Cervidae > Cervus > Cervus canadensis. The sequence continues at coordinate 39,838,070 of NC_057393.1, read as the reverse complement.
TTAGTGCCACCTGGAAAGCCCCAGCATATGTAGATCATAGAACAGAACAATCTAGCTCACATCACATCACATTTTTCATGTTTTGTATTATCCATTGACAACTATTCTCACTCAAAATTGTTTAGTTCAGTTATACATCCTTGAAATTAGTCCATATAATCAGAGTTTGCAAGCCATAAAGTGATGTACGACTATTTTGCTCATATCCTGCCAGTAATGCTGCTGGTAAAACTTGATATGGATCAGATAAATTTAAGTCTTAGGTGTTTTCAAGACACTGAACGTATATCTAAGTGAGTGTATGTGCACTTATATGCTTGCTTTCTAGAGTCGCTTAGATGTGTATATAGCACATAATCCAGCAGGAACTTCCGTTCAAAACACCCTCCACTGGAGACAGGTATCATTTCAAGCTGTTAAAACTTTCTTGTGGGCCTAAACCATCACCAGTTTACCTAAAGCAAAGTCTGTCAAAGATTCCTAGCAGGGAATTTTTCTGGCATGGGACTGCCAGGTGAAATGATCAATCCATGTGAATGAAAATCCTATAAATAGGTGCTTTGGGTAGGAAGAAATAAATGAGTTTCATGACTTGAGTGGCAAGAAAAATTATTTCAAGCAGAGCTGCATTTAAGCTTGAATCAATTGTTCTGGAGGATTCATAGTCTTTATTCTTGGAATGAGAAAAAACTAAATTGAATTTAAATCAAAAATAAATTACTTGGAAATGTTGATATGTTATTACTCACATAGCCAAGTGATTTTTTAAAATTTCCTTGTCTTTTTAATATCTCTCCATTAGGCTGTTAAGTCTGGGAGGTTCCAAGCTTTTGACTGGGGAGCCCCATTTCAGAACCTAATGCATTATCATCAGGTAAGCAGCTTAAGTAGCAGTTATTCACATTTTGAAAAACAAAGATATAAAAGGTTAAAGATGAAATTGCGATAACTTTATATGTATTTTCCAAAGTCAGGTTGCTGTCCAGACCTCACAAGTCTGTCTAATGCCACGAGGGGTAAGTTCTGGAAGTTTTCTTATTGCAGTCATGCGTTACCTTGAGGGCAGCTTGAATGAGCACAGACACTGGAGCATGAAGGCCCAGGGGAAGAATCGGGAACCATCAGCACCTCAGGTGCTGCCTTTGTCCTGGGCGCTTAACACTAGTAACCAGACTCCATCCTGGGCGGGGAAGGGGGTGAAACACCCACTCCCAACTCCATGCTCCCTGCAACCAAGCCAAACACAACTCAGGATGGTTTCAGCTAACTGGGGAAGTGATGATAATTTAAGATCCAGAAGCTGGTTCTGGAAAACACTTCTAACAGTGGCATATGAGTGAAGAAAAGTGGGTTTATTTTCATGGATATTCTCCACACTTTTCCCTTCTATCTAACATATAAAGAAGCACAATGAAGTGTTAAAATACTATGAAAAAATTACATATAATAAAACATTTCTTTGTGAATTGGCTATTACATAAGGGTGAAAAAATTTTAATGTATTGAATCAGAATTCTTGAGAATATCATCTTTAAAAACTAACAAAATTTTCTGTGAACAGTGGGAAAATTATTAGTTATTTTTTGTCCCATTGGTCTGCTTTATGAATCTCTTTAAAATCTGTGTGAATGGTGATTTTGTAGAAATAGGAATTGGAGCTACTGATAGATTTTCTAAGAATATGAACTTATATTTAGTAAAAATCAAGCAAGTATTTAAAATACTACTCATTTAACCAACTGACTACCTTTCCAATGACTATACTGGGAAGTCAGACAAAATAAAAATAAATGACTCAGTCCATTTTGAGAAGCTTATAGCTTTAGAGTGTTTAAATTGCCAAGATTTAATTATGAAATTGGGTCATGACTCTTGTAACAACAAGGATGGACTTTGACAGTATTATGCTAAATGAAATAAGTTATTCATACACAAATAAATATTATTTGATCTCACTTAAATGTAGAATCTAAAACATAAAAAAAAATCAGAATTAATAGATATAGAAAACAGATTGGTGGTTGCTAGAGGCATGGGTAAAATGGATTAAGGTGATCAAAAGGTATGAACTTCCAGTTATAAAATAAGTAAGACCTGGAGACGCATTTACACCGTGGAGACTATAGTTACTAATACTGTACTGTACATTTGAAACTTGCCAAGACAGTAAATCTTAAAAGTTCTTTCTCTCTCTGTCTCTCTCTGTCTCTCTCTCTATATATATATGTATGTATATATATGTAAAACTACACATGGTGGTAGATGTCAACTAGATTTTTTGTTGTCATCATTTCACAATGTATACATGTGTGGAATCATTGTTATGCACCTACAACAAATATAATGTTATATATAAATTATATCTCAATTTTTTAAGTGATATCTGATTTACCCACTGAATAAGTATTGAGTTTAAAGTGCATTTACTTATGAAAATTCTGATTTTTTTCCTCTTGTGTTTTAGCCCACACCTCCAATCTACCATCTAACAGCCATGAATGTCCCAATTGCAGTATGGAATGGTGGCAAGGACCTGTTGGCTGACCTCAGGATGTTTATCTTTTGCTTTCAAAACTCTCTAATCTCATTTATCACAAGGAAATTCCAAATTACAATCACTTGGACTTCATCTGGGCAACGGATGCACCTCAAGAAGTTTACAGTGAAGTTGTTTCTTTGATGGCAGAAGACAAAAAGTAGCTCTGGATTTAGAGAATAATTCATTTACTTTTCCAAAATAGTTTCTTCTCTCCCACATGATTTCTGTACTGTTTTAAATGCAAGGCTTCTTTCTGTAATGTTGACTTTCAAAATATATTAGCATCAACAAACTTTTCATTGGTCATTTTTAATTGAAAAAAAAAGCTTAAAATTATTTTTTCACTTGGAAATGTATCTAGAAACTCTTGAGAGACTGTGATCTCAGGGAGGTGAAACTTCTCTTCCAATCCTCCCACCTCAGGTTTCTTCTAAACTCCAGGTAGACAATGAGCCTTGAATCATGAGTGTTGCCAAGAGACAGTCCTGGGGTTGACTATTGATGCCTCTTTGGCACACTTGGAGATTGAATAGATTGCTTTCTATCATCTTCTGTTGCTAAAGCTTAGTCTCTTCATTTGTGCAGTGGGGCTATCACTTGCTCTTTTTTTTTTAAATCTTTATATTCCTTTATTGGAGCAAGATTCCTGACCGGTATACAGTGATGTATTTGCTACAGAGACCTGTGCAGAAATTACACACTATCCATCTAGACAGGTTTTTGTGACACTTTGCCTACTGATGGAGTAGTTCCACTTATAAAGTTTTTATACATCAAAAAGCTTTGAATTTGACCCGGCTGTCCATTAATTCATCTCTGAAAGAGCTAAGTGGCATTTAATTTTAGCTACTATATTTTACAGCATTAAAAAGCTTATGCATTAGGTAGCTTTTCAAAATGTGACTTATGTACAGTGACATTTAGCAGATAGAGCAGTCCATCATCTCCTTCGGATTCACACAGACAGGTCTCGTTGGAGAGCTATGTGCTAAAAAGCTGGTACTTTGAGATAAAAGTACTCCTCACCTGAGTTTCTTACCACCAACATGGACTTCTTACTCTGAAAGCCTGTCTTCTCGGCCACATCTTGCAGTGCCAGTGAAGACATGGGAACAATTGCGCTGTGTTAACTCGGCAGAGGAGCACCAGATCTGTCTGATGGTGGTGGCAGGCAGTATTAATATATAGGTAAATAAAAGCCCGTATTTTGAAATGATGATTTGAGATACAAATCAAAGGTACAACACATTCAGAACCGAGTTTTCAGCTATCTGGTATTCCCAGTGATGTGAAAAATTTCAGAAACTGATGGCAAATTGTACCCATGATGGGTTCCCAGCTGTGGAGACATTAATACATTGATTCAAATTCCTTTACTCAATCAATATAGCCCTGAGGTCAATTTGACTGTTACACTCCATGAAAAGGCAAAGTAGACTGTAAGTTGAATTGAGGTCAGCTCACTTTCCCTTTCTAGGGAGAAAAGAACACAGGTAGGTTACGAAGCAACTGCAACCCCAGTTCAGGAAGTTGGGAGGTAAAGGGTTTCTTAACCTTAATATTGCTGACATTTTGGGACAAGTTTCTTTTTATTTTCCTGGGCATTCTAGGATATTTAGCACCATCCCTAGGTTCTACTCACCAGATGCCTTGAGTACACACCCTCCCTGAGTTGTGCTTCATATAGACCTCTTACTTTGCACCATCATATTGTTGCTCACATTCCCCTCCAAAATTAACAGGAGCAGGCAACCTTGCCATTGCTCTAACTCCTCACTACACAGTTTCTTTCTTGAATTGAAATCTTATTCTCAAATCAATAAGGAGAGAGTGGCACTCTAATAGAATATCTATGAGAAGACAGAAGGAATTTGAAAACATGTTCAATATGCATTAACAATGTATGTGGAATCTTCTGAAAAATTCACATATTTTTATAATAGCAATAACATTTAAGGACTTTTATGGTGTTTATACATATCAAAAGGGGCCAATTTGGAGAACTAACCAGATTAGGTCCCTCAAAGTTACAATGTTGAGTAACATTTGGTCTGTGTTGTTTAGGGAGTTATAGTGAGTTCTCATAACCAAAACAGACTCTAAATCAGGGACTGCCTTGTTTTATTCACAGCTTTGATAAAGAAAACCAATCAAGTATTAATTCTCTTTCCCTTCTCTGACAAATAGTGTATGATTTTCCTAGGACTGCCATGGCAAAATATCACAAACTATGTGGCTTAAAATAATAGAAAATTATTATCTCACAGTTCTGGAAGCTAGAAGTCTGAAACCAAAGTCTTTGAAGAGCCACACTCCCTCTGAAAACTGGAGTGAAGGGATCCTTTATTGCCTCTTCTTAGATTCTGGTGTTTTACTAGCAGTCTTTACCATTTCTTGGCTTGCAACTGAATTAACTCCCACCTATGTCTTCTCTGTCACATGGCATTCTCCCTGCGTGTCTCTGTCTTCATGTGATAATCTTCTTATAAAGACCGGTCTTATAGTATCTGAGACTCACCCTTCCCCAGTATTACCTCAACTTAAATAATTACATCTGCAATAACTTTATATACATATGTAATATTCTGGGATATTGAAGGTTAGAATTTGAACATTCCTTTTTCAGGGGGGTGTGGTGGGGTGACACAATTCAACCTATAACAGATAGTAAATGGTAGCTCTGAAATCAAGTCTACAGGTTGATAGATAAAAGGTCCTCTGAGGAAAGATCATGTACACAGTTGAAAAGAAATCACCAGGATAACAAAAGTGTTATAAAACCACTGGATAGATAAAGCAATAAGACACAAAGAGAACCAGAGGATAAACTAACAAATTACACATCTGTGAAGCAAACAGAAAGACAGTACATGAACATGATTTTACACTGAAACTTTCACTGCATCATGCTAATGACTTTTTTCCTTAATAGGTTCAAAATGTGGTGGCTACTTATAACAATGTCCTCCATGTGTTTGGAAATTCATTTTGTTTACTTTGGGAAAATCCTGTTAATCCCAAGGCCAATATGAATGCTGTAAGTTATTATTTTCGATAATTAAAAAAAACACCTCCACAGACTTTGTCACTATTATTTTCATTGTTTAAAACAAGTTTATTTTATATTCTGAAAGCTCTCCTTACACAGTATGTTACCCTGCCAATAAGAAATTCTACTTTAAGAATCATACAAATGTTTAAGGGAACTAATGAAGCTAAATATTTTGTCTTTTCTCCATTCAGAATCAGATAATTTCCTATTGGGTTTACCCAAGTGAAGAGCATGAAGTTATCACTGCAAATGGTTACATCCTTCAGCCGGATTCCTCATGGGAAGAATGATGCTAATCATTTAGGTAGGAACAGTGTGATAGAAAAAGATGAGTCTCAAATCCTGAATCAAATGCAATCCAGTCAAATATATGCTAACCATACAATATAAAATTAATTTACTCCTAAAAAGTAAACTTTGAGTCTCTTTGGATCTCTGAGATTAAGTTGAGGGTCTGAGTGACACTTGATTTACATTGATTTCTATGATGAGAAAGTGGAGCACTCATTGGCTCATGAACTTTGTTTGGTGTACTGGGTGGAAACTCAGAGTCCCTGAATAGAAGCCCCAGGACTTTGAACCACATTTTTCTCTGGGATTCTTTGTAGGGATTTACCCAAGTGTGTATTATCATTGTGCTTCCTGAAGTAACAGCAGAGATCTGGTTCACTCTTCTTTTCTGTTTAAATGCTCAAAGCAAGCAGATGCTATTCAACTTTAGGAGGGTACTTTTTTCTTTTCTTTTTAAATAATCTGCACAAGAGTTTTTTAAGACCCAAAATATTCTTGTTTCTGGATATTTCTGTTTTGTTTTTCATGAGGTGTAAACTCTTTGTTTAGAAAGAATATAAATTGTAAACCCTAAAAATTAAAATCACCCACTAAGGAAAAATATGCTTGAGGATATGGAGGCAAGAAAAGGACATGGAACCCCACAGATGTTGCAATTCTTTTGCCCTGAGGATAAGGAATAATATCAACATTTTTTAGCATAAAATAAATGCAATGGATTGTTTGCACATTTCTTTGGGATATAAGCCAATCAGTTCTAACTAAATTAAAGTGATTTGAAGACCTATGTCATACTTTCCAATAGATTTTTCAGTTATAAACTATTTTCAGTGCTTTCTTTTCAGCCCAAGAGCCAGCTGTGCACTTACACTAGGGTCTGTTCGTAACTGCCGGTGTACGGATTTTCAACCTTCCCAACAGTAGCCTTGGATTTCTTCTGGCAGATACTGGGTATGATGTGTGGATGGGGAACAACAATCAGAGGGAATCCCTGATCCAGGAAACACTTGTACCTGGAAACAGATTCCAGAGTATTCCGGACTTTCAGGTTAGGAAGAAAAAAATCTGTACTGTTGTATTTTGATTTTAAAATGTATTAAATGTGCTTATTGAATTATTAATGTTGAAATAAACTTTGTAGAACTGGAAGGAAGATATTTTATTAAAATATGGAACTCTTGAGTAATATTCCTAAATCTTTAAAAGATTTATATGTAAAAATTATTCTAGATTTTTATTTTTATGGTTATTAATGTGCTTAAGAATTAAAATAAAAATATGTCAAAAGACATGATTTCTTGTTCTTGCTCAATTTCCTAAATATTCATGTTTCCAACCCATCCACTACTTTTTGTGGCTTTTTTTTTTTTTAAGGAAAATTGTGGAAGGGGGAGGAGAAGAAAAGGTAAATTTGTACATGGTTACTTTTTACCACAGAAAAGCAGAATAATAAAATAACATCTACCCTCATCAATTTCCAAAAAAAAAATTGATTTTCTACTTGCACTTCTGTACCCCTAGCAATGGTTTTTGTCTGATATCCATTTTTAAATATTGCTCATAGTTCTCTTATAGGAAAGCCATAAATCTTAGAACATTGGCTCCAGAACAAGAGCACAGCAAAATTTAGTCTATCGCTTATTGGCTATGCTCACGGGCACATTTCCTGTTTCCTCAGCTCTATAATATACATAGTTATATACTTATCTCAAAGGTATATTGAGGGCTTGGAATGAAGTGGTGCTTGGAAACAGGTAGCATGTTAGTAGCTAACAAATAAGAAGTGTGGAATCAATGTTAGCACTTATGACCCAAGTGTCCCTTCAGAAGACTTCTTAAATCCATAATTTAAAACATGAAAATAACTTTCTTATTACTATTAAAAAATTAAAACAAATTTTATTCATTTTGTTTCTTTTAGTTTTGATGAAATGATAAAATATGATCTTCCAGCCATCATTGACTACATTGTCAGGAAAATAGGACAAAAACAAATTGATTATGAAAGCCATTCCCTGGGAACAGCTATCAGATTGCTAAGAAATACTTAAATCTGATTGTGCTTTAATTTTTATTTTAAAAATAACAAAACCACATTTTTACATGATAGAGTCTCAATTTTAGAAATCATGCATATTCACTATATTTAGAACACACAGACAAGCTTAAAAGAAGAAACTTTAAAAGCCACTGACAATTGTTTTATTACAGTATATACTTGCATAGTCCTTTTAGAATGAACAAAATGGATATCATCATCTATTAACATGATCCTTCCAATCAAACCTCATGTACTAAACCAGACGTATGTATTACAGTCACCTGAAACTCTCTGCAGGTGGAATTTCCAAGACTGAGGACTTGGCATGTGTGTTTTTTAAAAGAATTTTCCTCATTGTGCTTTCTTAACAGAAAGTTGTGTGTTGATAGTCTTTAGAAGAAGTCTGAAGTTTGGTTGGTATGGCTTCTTTGAACAGTGACATTCTGCTGCCCAATCAGCTTTCTTTGTCTGTTGCCCGGGATCCTTCTAAGGTAGTGTGAGGCATATTAATTTTCATACTGAAACTCCTGTAAAGACTAGATTCTTCTAAACTTTTCAATTGGACAGGATAACATTTCTAATTACCTCAGGTATTCATTGTTGCAATGTATAGTATATCTACTATTCAGGCATCCCTGCTGGCGTTAGTGGTAAAGAACCTGCCTGCCATTGCAGGAGGTATAAGAGAGACAGGTTTGATCCCTAGGTTGGGAATATCCCCTAGAGGAGGGCATGCCAGCCACTCCAGTATTCTTGTCTGGAGAATCCCCTGTTCAGAGGAGCCTGGTGGGTTACGGTCCATAGGTCTCACAGAGTTGGACACGACTGAAGTGACTTTGCATCTACACACACACATACCTACTATTTGAAATGTACTTTGTTGGCTGGTATTTGCAGTGTATATTATACACTAAAGAAATCTCATTTCCTCAAAGCTTACAATCTAGTAAGGCAAGGTTTGTCTCGCTCATCACTACTGGTATTTTGCTGGGGGTCAGGATGGGGGCTTCCCTGTGCTTAGCAGGAAGCTTGATAGCATCTGTGGTCTCTACCCATAAGATTCTGGTAGCACTGCCCCCTTCCATCCTGTGGTAATAATGATAACTAAAATGTCTCCAGACTTCTCTCCCTCAGGGGCAGATCGCCACTATTGGAGAACTGCTGCAAAAGGGATGATGTTTCCAGCAGGCTTATGGTCAGTCAAGTGAACCAAAATGAGCAGAACAGAGAGTTAAATAAGCCATTATACACAGGAGGCCAAGCTCATAGGGTCCATGATACTTTAGGGACAGAATATTTGATGTCTTTCAAAAATTAAATTAGAAGAATAAAGGAATATGGTTCATTTTAGCTTATGTTCATCTTGATGTCAACACAGTCACAAAATGTGGTTTTACATAGATTTGTGTGTGCGTGGAGGAAGGGACCCGTGAAGGCAAAAGCATCTGGGCCTTGAAAGTCATCGTGTGGCCATGGAAGGAAACATTTCCTTTGAACACAGTTATGAGGAAAGATTTTATAGGAGGAATAAAAGTGAAAGAATGTTGAACTGCACTTTGAATATGGATGGTCTTTTGAAAGACAGATGGCTCAGTCTCTCTTTTGGAGGAGAGGCCAAAAGAGTAGAGGATGTATCTAGGCTTTAAGTATGTGTAAAACAGCTTCCCTGGTAGCTCACTGGCAAAGAATCCACCTGCAATGCAGGAGACCCTGGTTCTATTCCTGGGTCAAGCAGATCCTCTGGAGAAGAAATAGGCTATCCACTCCAGTATTCTTGGGCTTCCCTGGTGGCTCAGACAGTGAAGAATCCACCTGCAATGCAGGAGATCAAGGTTTAATCCCTGGTTAGGAAGATCCCCTGGAGAAGGGAACAGCTACCCACTCCAGTACTCTTGCCTGGAGAATTCCATGGACTGTGTAGTCCACAGGGTCACAAACAGTCAGACATTAATGAGCGACTCTCACTTAGAGACAAAAGCAAGTGAAACACGCCAGTGAAGAAACCATCTTATAATCAAGCAATCCCACTCTTGGGCATATATCTAGAAAATAAAAATTCAAAAGATAATTCAAAAAGATACAAGCACCCTGATGGTCATTGCAACAGTATTTATAATAGCCAAGGCATGGAAGTAATCTAAATGTCCATCAGCAGACGAATGGATAAAAAGGTTTTGGTACATATATATGTAGGAATATCACTCAGCAATAAAAAAGAATGAAATAAGCCATTTGTGGCAACATGGATAGGCCTAGAGATCATCATACTAAGTGCAGTAAGTCAGAGAAAGACAAATATCATGATACCACTTATATGTGGAATCTAAAAAATTATGCAAATAAACTTACTTACCAAACAGAAACGGACTCACAGGCTTCAAAACCAAACTTATGTTTACCAAAATGGAAAGGTGGCGGAGGAAGGATAAATTAGAAGCTTGGGATTAACATATACACATTATTGTGTATGAAATAGATAATCAACAAGAATCTACTATATAGCATGAGGAATTCAAATCAATACTCTGTAATAAACTACATGGGAAAAGAATGTGAGAAAATATAAAAACTGAAACACTTTGCTGTATATCTGAAACTAACACATTACAAATCCGCTAACTATACTCCAATATAAAATAAAAGTTAAGTGAAATTTTTAAAAAAGAATGATGAAAGCCTAAGAAAAGTTGTTCAATGGGAGAAGAAATAGTTCATTTTATCCAGATCTTTTAATAATGAAATAAGCAACAGGTATCACTGAATATTAAATTAATATTAAATCAGCAACCACTCAGAGTGATTGGGAAAAACACAAAATATAATTCCAAGAAATTAATCTTGTGTTAATGTGCAGAGTAAATTGTAGAAAAAATCTTTAGAGACCAGTTTGGAATATATGGCAAAGATAACAGCCCTATTATGTAATCATAGGTGAACTAGCCAAGTAACAATGAAAATCTGAGGCAAGACAGAACTTGAGTAAACTAGTCTATTTTATTATTTGATTTCAGCTTTTGGAGCATTTACAGTAAATCCACAACTACCTGAAAAGATTAAAATTTATTTTGCACTGGCTCCAGTTGTTAAATACGTAACTGTATGGCACTTACATCAAAGCTGTTTAGCCAAACCTATTTAAGATTCATGATTCATTATAACATATGCTTCTAGTTTTCAAAATGAGGAAATGTGAATGATACTAAAGGAGAGATGCTGCCATAGGCTCTTGCTGGACTAAAATGCTCTGTTTCTCTCACTGACATGGATATAATGCAGCATTCCCCGAAATTTGATGATGCATTCTGCATGGTTCTCAGCCTTGCATCACCCAGTTTAAGTAATTTTTTCCTTTTTCCTTATATCTATTATCTATTTTTTGAAATCATTATTAATTCACCTTCTCCTTATGCAAATCCACAATGTGTATTTCTCTTTTAAGTTTTACTATCATGTAATTTTTTTTTAAATTTCACACACTGACATTTCAGTAGGTTGCATGGGATTTTTCCTCTTTCAGCTTCCTTTCTGTTTCATGTCTCCTTGCCTCTGCCTACACTAAGGTTTCCATTATATTTACTCTTAGGCATTATTTTGCTTATATATTTAATGCAGGAATATTGCAGAAGTTATCATGGTGGTGGTGTTAGTTGCTCAGGTGTGTCCAACTCTTTGCAATCCAATGTACTGTAGCACACCAGTCTCTGTCCATGGAATTCTCCAGGCCAGAATACTGGAGTGGATAGCCATTCCCTTCTCCAGGGGATCTTCCTGACCCAAGGATCGAACCCAGGTTCTTTACTGTCTGAGCCATCAGGGAAGCTATGAAAAATAAGTAAAATTACTGGAAATCCTACTATCATGGTAACGCCACTGGCCATTATGATCAGTGTACGTTTGATGTTTTTGTTCACTCAGTCATAACTGACTCTTTGCAAACCCATGGACATGCCAGGCTTCCCTGTCCTTCACCATTTCTCAGAGTTTGCTCAAAACTCATGTCCATTGAGTGGATGATGCCATCTAACCATCTCATCCTCTGTCATCCTCTTCTCCTCCTGTCTTCAATCTTTCCAGCATCAGGGTCTTTTCCAATATGTCGGCTCTTCACAGCAGATGGCCAAAGTATTGGAGTTTCAGCTTCAGCATCAGTCCTTCCAATGAATATTCAGGATTTATTTCCTTTAGGATGGGCTGGTTTGATCTCCTTGCAGTCCAAGGGACTTCTCCAACACCACAGTTCAAAAGCGTCAATTCTTCGGCGCTGAGCTTTCTTTATGGTTCACTCTCAAATCCATACATGACTACTGGAAAAACCATAACTTTGACTAGATGAACCTTTGTTGGCAAAGTAATGTCTCTGCTTTTTAATATGCTGTCTTGTCATAGCTTTTCTTCCAAGGAACAAGCATTTTTTAATTTCATTGCTAGAATCACCATCTGCGGTGATTTTGGAGCCCAAGAAAATAAAGTCTGTTGCTGTTTCCATTGTTTCCCCATCTACTTGCCATGAAGTGATGGGACTGGATGTCATGATCTTAGTTTTCTGAATGTTGAGTTTTAAGCCAGCTTTTTCACTCTCCTCTTTCACCTATATCAAGACGTTCGTTTTTTTTTTCCCCCTTTATTTTTATTAGTTGGAGGCTAATTACTTTACAATATTGTAGTGGTTTTTGCCATACATTGACATGAATCAGCCATGGGTTTACATGTATTCCCTATCCCATTTCCCCCTCCCTTCCTCCCCCCCCAATCTCTATGGGTCTTCCCAGTGCACCAGCTCCGAGCACTTGTCTCAGGCATCCAACCTGGGCTGGTGATTTTTTTCACCCTAGATAATATACATGTTTCAATGCTGTCCTCTCAAAACATCCCACCCTCGCCTTCTCCCACAGAGTCCCAAAGTCTGTTCTGTACATCTGTGTCTCTTTTTCTGTTTTGCATGTAGGGTTATCGTTACCATCTTTCTAAATTCCATATATATGTGTTAGTATACTGTGTTGGTCTTTATCTTTCTGGCTTACTTCACTCTGTATAATGGGTTCCAGTTTCATCTATCTCATTAGAACTGAATCAAATGAATTCTTTTTATTGGCTGAGTAATATTCCATGGTGTATATGTATCATTGCTTCCTTATCCATTCGTCTGTTGATGGGCATCTAGGTTGCTTCCATGTCCTGGCTATTATAAACAGTGCGGCGATGAACATTGGGATGCATGTGTCTCTTTCAGACCTGGTTTCCTCGGTGTGTATGCCCAGAAGTGGGATTGCTGGGTCATATGGCAGTTCTATTTCCAGTTTTTTAAGAAATCTCCACACTGTTCTCCATAGCGGCTGTAGTAGTTTGCATTCCCACCAACAGTGTAAGAGGGTTCCCTTTTCTCCACACCCTCTCCAGCATTTATTGCTTGTAGACTTTTGGATAGCAGCCATCCTGACTGGCGTGTAATGGTACCTCATTGTGGTTTTGATTTGCATTTCTCTGATAATGAGTGATGTTGAGCATCTTTTCATGTGTTTGTTAGCCATCTGTATGTCTTCTTTGGAGAAATGTCTGTTTATTTCTTTGGCCCATTTTTTGATTGGGTCATTTATTTTTCTGGCATTGAGCTGCAGGAGTTGCTTGTATATTTTTGAGATTAATCCTTTGTCTGTTGCTTCGTTTGCTATTATTTTCTCCCATTCTGAGGGCTGTCTTTTCACCTTACTTATAGTTTCCTTTGTTGTGCAAAAGCTTTTAAGTTTCATTAGGTCCCATTTGTTTATTTTTGCTTTTATTTCCAATATTCTGGGAGGTGGGTCATAGAGGATCCTGCTGTGATTTATGTCCGAGAGTGTTTTGCCTATGTTCTCCTTTAGGAGTTTTATAGTTTCTGGTCTTACATTTAGATCTTTAATCCATTTATCCATTTACTTAGGAGTATATCTACCTAAAGAAACAAAAGAGCTATACATAGAAAACTATAAAACACTGATGAAAGAAATCAAAGAGGACACAAACAGATGGAGAAATATACCATGTTCATGGATTGGAAGACTTAATATTGTCAAAATGACTATACTACCCAAAGCAATCTATAGATTCAATGCAATCCTTATCAAGCTACTAATGGTATTTTTCACAGAACTAGAACAAATAATTTCACAATTTGTATGGAAATACAAAAAAACCTCGAATAGCCAAAGTAATCTTGAGAAAGAAGAATGGAACTGGAGGAATCAACCTGCCTGATTTCAGACTATACTACAAAGCCACAGTCATCAAGACAGTATGGTACTGGCACAAAGACAGAAATATCGATCAATGGAACAGAATAGAAAGCCCAGAGATAAATCCACAAACCTATGGACACCTTATCTTCGACAAAGGAGGCAACGATATACAATGGAAAAAAACAACCTCTTTAACAAGTGGTGCTGGGAAATCTGGTCAACCACTTGTAAAAGAATGAAACTAGAACACTTTCTAACACCATACACAAAAATAAACTCAAGACGTTCTTTAGTTCATCTTCGTTTTCTGCCATAAGGGTGGTGTCATCTGCCTATCTGAGGTTATTGATATTTCTCCCCACAATCTTGATTGCATCTTGTGTTTTATCCAGCCTTGCTTTTCTTATGATGCACTCTGCATATAAGTTAAATAAGCAGGGTGACAATATACACTGCATGTTTAGCTTTATGAAAATAGCATCCATTTTCCAAATTTTAGTTATTGTAATTGGTGCAGAGTTTTTTATTATGGTTTTAATTTTTTGAATGATGACTGATCACTCTCAACTGTGTACTTGCTTCCATCAGTTCCCTCTCCTCAGAGCTTATAGGTTTGATACTTATATTTAACTAGTTTGCTATTTTATTACTAAAATATGTTTGTTATTTATATTTTACTAGTTTGTTATTTATATTTTTGTTTTTTATACATATATATATACACTTATTTATCTTGTCAAAAATGCAGGTAATGTTGCCATGTGCTTGCTTTATACAAGTGATAATTATCTGGCTTAGGCACATCATTAAAATAGAAGCAACTACTTTCTTAATCTTATTTCTAACTTGCTTATCCCATCAGCGTTGTTGAGTAGACTACTCAGATATTTCATCCTTATGAAAATCTGTTATGGAAATTCTGTAATCCAGGAATTGTAAGTTCTTTACACTTCTAATTTTTGAAGATTATTTTCCAATATGTCCTTGCACTAATCTTTAAAATTAATTGTCAATTTCTGTTAAGCCAGCAAAATAAATGAAACAAAACCTTGTCGGGATTGTGAATCTTTCAATCCTTGAAAATAATATATCTTTATATTTATTTGCTGCTATTTTATTTTCTTCCAGGCTTAAAAAATTTTATTTCTGAAATTTTCTATTATATAGAACAAAATTGATTTTTATATATCGATGTACAATCCAAAACCATATCATACACACTTATCAGTTCTAACTGTTTTTTCATAGATTCATGGAGCTTCTTACTTGGAGAATTACATTTTCTAAAAATAAAGACAGATTTTCTTTATTTTTTTAGTGTCGATACTTTTTAATTTAATTTTGTGTGTCTGCCTTATTGCACTGTGAAACATTAAGATGACTATTGAATACAAATAGCAAGAGCAGACATCTTTTTCTGTGCTCATAAGGAAAGTATTCAGTTTTTCACTATTGTATGATATTCGGTGTGGGTTTTTCATAGATTCACTCTTTCAGTTTAAGGAAGCTAACCTGTAGTCCTAGTTTGTCTATCAGGAATGAATATTTGTTATTGTTTCATCCTTTTTCTGCATCTATTGAGATGAACCCATGATTTTTCTTTGAATTGATAGATTTTCTAACTGTTAACCTAATTTTTCATTCCAGGGATACATCTCACTTTTTTTGAATATGTCATACTTTATTATGCTGTCTTCAAATTGCTAAAATCCTGTTGAAGTTTTCTGCAATTATATTTAAAAGACCTGTTGACTATGTTTCTTTCCTTGTAATCCCTTTTTCTAATTTTAGTATCAAGGAAATGCTTGGTCTCATAAAATGAGTTGAAAATTAGCCCTTTTCCTACACCTTTCTGAAAGAGATTGTATAAAATTGATATTCTATCTTCTTAAAATATTTGGTCTACTTCACCAGTAAGGCTATCTGAGTCTGAAAGTTTCTGTCGAAAATATTTTGCTGCAAACTCAATTTCTTTGATATACATATGGCTATTCAGGTTATTTATTTATGCATGAATATACTTGGTAATCTTTCTCCAGACAATGTGCCCATTTCATCTAAGTTATTAAATTTATTGTCATAAAGATGATATATAGTATGTTCTTACTCTTAATATCTATGCTCATAGTAATTTGGGGTTTGCATTATTTATTAACCGTATGTACTCTAGGTGGAGCTCTTTTCCATGGAATTAATTTCACTCATGCTTTAACTTTGCTCCTTTCATTGGACATGCATACAGATTATCTTCTCTCAACATCCAAAAGTTGTGTCTTTGTATGACAGGTTTTTCTTTCTAATATCTATCTTACATGATGCTACTTTAAAGGTTCTGGTTGCCATATTTATTATTGTATGATGTTATTTTTAAATTAATTTAATGTAGGTAAGATTTATTTACAACAAAATGCACTGATTTAAAATATTCTCCAATAAGCCATGGTTAATGTGTGAACCTATGTAACTACCACCAAAATAAACCTATAGAACATTTCCATCATCCCAGAAAGTTTCCATTTGTCCCTATGAGGTCAGGTGCTTTCCCACTCCCCACCTTAAGTGATCTAAAATATAATGATTATGCAATATCACTAACAATTAATTTTTAAATTTCTAGAAGTGCATGTAAATGGAGTCATACATTATGTATAAATCTGTGCTTTACTTTTTGATTTACATTTGTTCTTTGATCTTTATCTATACCTTTTATATTTTCCTTTCTTTCAGTCTGTATGTCTGAGATAGAATTCATTTATTCACCCAAAGATAAAATGCTATCTAACTGACTTTGTTTTTAACTGCTAAATTCCTCTAAATATACTTCTTCCACTACCCACTCCTTGAAGAATTTCAGAGAAAACATATTTTCCTGTAATGCATTGCATAATTTGCTCTTTGGTATCATTTCTTGCTCTTTTATTACATCTCTTAATCTGGCTTAGTTTTTGCCTCTGCTCCATCTCTTAAAACTTATTTTCTCTTTTAAAAAATTCACTTTATAAATTCCATTTTATTAACTTTTCTTACAAAAGACATATCTTAAAATGAATAGATTTGCTTGCTTACCTATGTAGGTGTTTTAAGTATATTTTCTATTTATATCTAGCATAGCTTAAAAATATACTGTTTTGTTTTCATTAACTTTATTAAATTCCATTTTCTCTCTCTAAAATAAGATCAAGTTCATTACTCTCAATGGTACTCATTCAGTTGAATTTTTAAAAATTCTAACATGCTATCTTACTAAACAGTTTTTTCCATATTACTCATACAATATCACAGTGAACTAACTCATTCTACTACTCAGTAATACATTGCAAATATTCTTTTATTTCTTCTTTCTTTCATGAATTCAACTGGACAGAATGTGTTTTTCCTTCACAAGTTATCTTTGAAATATGTCATTTTCAGATCCTGTTTGGTGAAAAAGATTTTTTATCCCAACACATACATTAACAAGTTCATTGGTCAAAATGTGTGAAACCATGTGGTAGTTGATGCAGTTTGTAAAAATTTATTTTCATTATTCACTGGATATGATCCCCCAAATTTAAATGAAGTAGGTGTCACTTATGATTTAAAGTAAATTTTTTGTTGATGTTTTAATGATGCTATTTCATTAATAGCAGAGACAAGTTAACTTATGCAATCTTAAACTTATGTACATCTTAAACTGCTTGATATAGGCAAACTGTATTGTAATCCAAGCTATATCTTGCTCATAAATTCTGAAGTTCAGTATTTCTGGGGTGATGTAATCAATATGGCTATGTAGATAATTCAAGTAAACACTTTCACATCATACATGAATGTATGTGTAAAAGAATTTTCATCTTTTTCCTCGATTTGTCTCATTTCAATAAATTTAGTATCGTTGTCAAGGCACTGATTATTCAGTTTAAGACTTCTTTCTCAGGAAAAATTTTTTGCTCAAACATTATCATATAAAAACAGTTAGAGGGGGGGAGGAGCCAAGATGGCGGAGGAATAGGACGGGGAGACCACTTTCTCTCCTACAAATTCATCAAAAGAATAACTGAACGCAGAGCAAACTTCACAAAACAACTTCTGATCGCTAGCTGAGGTCAGCAGGCGCCCAGAAAAGCAACCCATTGTCTTCGAAAGGAGGTAGGACAAAATATAAAAGATAAAAAGAGAGACAAAAGAGCTAAGGACAGAGATCCGTTCTGGGAAGGGAGTCTTAATAGAGGAAGTTTCCAAACACAGGAAACCCTCGCACTGGCGGGTCTGGGGGAAGTGTTTGAATCTCAGAGGGCAACCTGACTGGGAGGGGAACAATAAATAAAACCCACAGATTACGTGCCTAAAAGCAACTCCCAGCAGAAAAGTACCCCAGACGCCCGCACCCGCCACCAGCAAGTGGGGGCTGAACAGAGAGGAGCTGGTGGCATTGCTTAGGGTAAGGACCGGGCCTGAGTGCCCTGAGGACAATCGGAGGGAGCTTTTGTGAGTTACCAGCTTAAACTGTGGGATAGCAAAAGAGAGAGAGAAAATTAACCGGCCCAAACACACTGCCGGCTGTTCGCAGAACAAAGGGACCGAGCAAGTCCAGAGAAGAGCTCGCAGGCTTCGGACCGGCCCAGCCCCGCCGGAGGCTGGAGGCAGTGGGGAGGGGAAAGGGGCAGGCTCGACCCCAAGGACTGCATCCCCTACCGCAGTGCAAACAGGCCTCCAGTTTCTAATTAAAGACCTCCTGAGATTCTGGATGGTGGACATCCGCCGGGAGGGTCGCAGCGAGACACAGGGCGCAGGCACCCAACCGTCTAGGGCGGGGACTGGGGCTGGGATCGCGGAGGGGAGAAGGCGCGCCACACCCGGGGAGATTGTGCCCGGTCAAGCTCCTGGCTGCCTGAGCTTCTAGGACGGGGAAGGCACAAAAAGCAGGCGCAGCTTTTTGGTCCGCGCTTTTGTGGAACACCTGAGGGCTGGAACTGCGTGCAGCGCAGGGCACGCTCTATATAGCGCAGCCGGGAGCCTGAGCAGCATAGAGAAGGAAAGCAGCGCCAGCTCCTCCCCGCAGAGCGACGGAACTAGCTACCTGAACAAGAGACCACCTCCGCCCGCCTGTGGCAGGGCGGAAATTGGGCACTGAAGAGACCGGCAAACAGAAGCCAAATAAACAAAGGGAACCGCTTCAGAAGGGACCGGTGCAACAGATTAAAATCCCTGTAGATAACACTGACTACACCGGAAGGGGCCTGTAGATATCGAGAAGTGTAAGCTGGAACGAGGAGCTATCTGAGACTGAACCGAACCCACACTGACTGCAACAGCTCCAGAGAAATTCCTAGATATATTTTTACTTTTTTTTTTAAGTTTTTCTTTTTTCTTTTTTCTCTTTTCTTTTAAAATTCCCTACTACTCCCCCATTACTCCTTAACTTCCATTTTCATAGATTTTTATGATTTTTTTAATTAGGAAAAAAAATTTTTTTTCTTGTTTTTTTGTTTTTTTTCTTTTTCTCTTCTATTTTCTATTTTTCTTTTTCTCTGACTTCCTTTTAAAGTCCTCTATTACGCCTCTACTACTCCTTAATTTTCATTTTCATTACACTATAACCTTACAAAAAAAAAAAAGAGAGAAGCCCTATTTTTAAACCGAACTTCATATATATTTCTAAAATTTTTTTGTGTGTTTTGGTTTTTGTTTTTAATATAGTATTTTTAAGAGTCTAACCTCTACTCTAGACTTTTAATCTTTGTTTTTCAGTATATGATATAAATTGTGGACATTTAAGAATCCAATATTCAGTTCCCATTTTTATTCAGAAGTGTGTTGATTATTCTCTCCCAATCTTGACTCTCCATTTTCTACCTCAGAACACCTCTATTTCCTCCTTTCCCCTTCTCTTCCCAATCCAATTCTGTGAATCTTTGTGGGTGTCTGGGCTACGGAGAACACTCTGGGAACAGACAACTGCGTAGATCTGTCTCTCTCCTCTTGAGTCCCCCTTTTTCTCCTCCTGCTCATCTCTATCTCCCTCCTCCCTCTCCTCTTCATGTAACTCTGTGAACCTCTCTGGGTGTCCCTAACGGGGGAGAATCTTTTTGCCATTAACCTAGAAGTTTTATTATCAGTGCTGTATAGTTGGAGAAGTCCTGAGACTACTGGAAGAATAAAACTGAAATCCAGAGGCAGGAGACTTAAGCCCAAAACCTGAGAACACCAGAAAACTCCTGACTACATGGAACTTTAAGTAATAAGAGACCGTCCAAAAGCCTGCATACCTACACTGAAACCAACCACCACCCAAGAGCCAATAAGTTTTAGAGCAAGACATACCACACAAATTCTCCAGCAATGCAGGAACATAGCCCTGAACGTCAACATACAGGCTGCCCAAGGTCACACCTAACACACAGACCCATCTCAAAACTCATTACTGGGCACTCCATTGCACTCCAGAGAGAAGAAATCCAGTTCCATGCACCAGAACACTGACGCAAGCTTCCCTAACCAGGAAACCTTGACAAGCCAATCGTCCAACCCCACCCACTGGGTAAAACCTCCACAACGAAAAGGAACCACAGACCTCCAGAATACAGAAAGCCCACTCCAGACACAGCAATCTAAACAAGATGAAAAGGCAGAGAAATACCCAACAGGTAAAGGAACATGAAAAATGCCCACCAAGTCAAACAAAAGAGGAGGAGATAGGGAATCTACCTGAAAAAGAATTTAGAATAATGATAATAAAAATGATCCAAAATCTTGAAAACAAAATGGAGTTACAGATAAATAGCCTGGAGACAAAGATTGAAAAGATACAAGAATTGTTTAATAAAGACCTAGAAGAAATAAAAAAGAGTCAATTAAAAATGAACAATGCAATGAATGAGATCAAAAACACTTTGGAGGGAACCAAGAGTAGAATAATGGAGACAGAAGATAGGATAAGTGAGGTAGAAGATAAAATGGTGGAAATAAATGAAGCAGAGAGGAAAAAAGAAAAAAAGAATCAAAAGAAATGAGGACAACCTCAGGGACCTCTGGGACAATGTGATTGCCCCAACATTCAAATCATAGGAGTCCCAGAAGAAGAAGACAAAAAGAAAGGCCATGAGAAAATACTCGAGGAGATAATAGCTGAAAACTTCCCTAAAATGGGGAAGGAAATAGCCACCCAAGTCCAAGAAACTCAGAGAGCCCCAAACAGGATAAACCCAAAGTGAAACACCCCAAGACACATATTAATCAAATTAACAAAGATCAAACACAAAGAACAAATATTAAAAGCAGCAAGGGAGAAACAACAAATAACACACAAAGGGATTCCCATAAGGATAACAGCTGATCTATCAATAGAAACCCTCCAGGCCAGAAGGGAATGGCAGGACATACTTAAAGTAATGAAAGAGAATAACCTACAACCTAGATTACTGTACCCAGCAAGGATCTCATTCAGATATGAAGGAGAATTCAAAAGCTTTACAGACAAGCAAAAGCTGAGAGAATTCAGCACCACCAAACCAGCTCTTCAACAAATGCTAAAGGATCTTCTCTAGACAGGAAATGCAGAAAGGTTGTATAAACGTGAACCCAAAACAACAGAGTAAATGGCAACGGGACCACACCTATCAATAATTACCTTAAATGTAAATGGGTTGAATGCCCCAACCAAAAGACAAAGATTGGCTGAATGGATAAAAAAACAAGACCCCTATATATGCTGTCTACAAGAGACCCACCTCAAAACAAGAGACACATACAGACTAAAAGTGAAAGGCTGGAAAAAAATATTTCATGCAAACGGAGACCCAAAGAAAGCAGGAGTCGCAATAGTAATCTTTGTGACCCCATGAACTGCAGCATGCCATCACTATCTCCCAGAGTTTGTTCAAATTCATGTCCATCAAGTCAGTGTTAAAGCTATGGTTTTTCCAGTAGTCATGTATGGATGTGAGAGTTGGACTATAAAGAAAGCTGAGTGCAGAAGAATTGATACTTTTGAACTGTGGTGTTGGAGAAGACTCTTGACTGTCTTGACACCTATGAGAAGACAGAAGGTGTTTGAAAATATATTCAGTATTTATCGACAATGTATGTGAGGTATTCTGAAAAATTCATTTTACTTTAGCAACTCCAGTAATATTCAAGGAATGTTTTTGGTGCTGGAGACTTGGCCAGATTAGGTTGCTCACAGTCATCAGTCCTGGTATCCTATGGACGTCATCCTCTTTTGCTCTCCCCGTCTCACCTCCAATTGTTAACTTCCCTTTGGCCTTCTCTCTTAGGCTATCTCTACTCAAAATCTGGGGTCTTTGAATTGAGATCCTTACAGTCTTTAGTTTAAACAGCATAAACTAATTTTTAGTCCCTTAAGACAAGTCCTCAGAAGCCTTTGATGATGAGGTTGATTACAATCATATTTGGATATGAGGGTTTCATGAGAGGGTAGGGGAAGCTATAAGCCTGAAACTGAAAAAATTGCTGAGTTTGAACAGTACACAGTGGAGAATTTCCCAGGTGGAGGTGGGAGCAGGATTATGCATGTGGAGTAGAATGAGTGAACAAAAGAGCTATTCAATAGGCCATATTTTAATCCAGATATATAAAACAATAATACAAACATTTATCTGTACTGTCAATGTTTGAGTCACATCTGACCTGCCATTCTGAGAGGATTAAAGGAAGTTCTCAGATCCTGAATCACTGACTGCTTTGTTTTATTCACAATTAAAAAAAAAAAAAAAAGATCACTCCGGGTACAATTTTCTTTCCCTCTTTTGAAAGGTGGTGTATCAGTTTCCTAGGTCTGCCTTAACAAACTACCACAAAATGTATGGCTTAAAATAACAGAAAATTATTGTTTTATCTTTCTGGAATCTGGAAATCTGAAATCAAGGTGTTTGAAGGGCCATGCTTCCTCTGAAATCTGTTGGAAAATCCTTCATCACCTCTTCCTTGGTTATGATGGCTTGCCAGAAGTCTCTTTTGCCCCTTGCCTGGCAGCTGAATAGCTTCAGTCTCTGCCTGTATTGTCATATGGCATTCTCTCTGTGTGGCGCTATCTTCAAAAGGCCATTGTCTTACAAGGACCAGTTGCAGAGGAATAGGGGCTCACCCTGGTTCAGTATTGTCTCAGCTTAATGTAAGTTATTTCTTCTGTAATAACCCTATTTCCAAATGCAGTGACACTCTAAGGTATTAGGGGTCAGAGCTTGAGCAAGTCTTGTTTGAGAGGCATTGGGGGCGGGGAAACATAATTCAACCCATAACAGATAGTAAAATGTAGCTATGTAAAAAAGTCCTCAGTAGTAGGTTAATATATGAAACAACCTTTGGGGAAATAGAATAATGTACACAATGAGAAGAAATAATGAGAGTAATAGAAGTGTAAAAATTGTATGATAGATGTGGCGATAAGGCACAGTAGAACCGGAAGATAAAGTGACAAATGAAATATCCGTGAAGCAAATAGCCAGGCAGTAAGTAATATGACTTTACAGTGAAACATGTACTGCATCATGCTAATAAATTTTTCCTTGGTAGTTTCAAAATGTGAAGGCTATGTGCTTTATCCGCATGTTTGGAAATGCATTTTCTTTACTAGGAAAAAAAGCCACTACCGTGAAGCCAATATGAATATTGTAAGTTATTTTTATCATTAATTAAAAAAAAAATCTTTGGAACTATTATTTTCAATTGTTCTTTTAAATTTTCTTTTTTTTTTTAAATTTTTTATTAGTTGGAGGCTAACTACTTCACAACATTTCAGTGGGTTTTGTCATACAT
The DNA here is from genome assembly GCF_019320065.1 of Cervus canadensis. NCBI lineage: Eukaryota > Metazoa > Chordata > Mammalia > Artiodactyla > Cervidae > Cervus > Cervus canadensis. Next base: position 39,814,179 of record NC_057393.1, on the reverse strand, counting down.
TGATATGAATCAGCCATAGATTTACATATTCCCCATCCCGATCCCCCCTCCCGCCTCCCTCCCCATCCCATCCCTCTGGGTCTTCCCAGTGCACCAGGCCTGAGCACTTGTCTCATGCATCCCACCTGGGCTGGTGATCTGTTTCACCATAGATAGTATACATGCTGTTCTTTTGAAATATCCCACCCTCACATTCTCCCACATAGTTCAATAGTCTGTTCTGTATTTCTGTGTCTCTTTTTCTGTTTTGCATATAGGGTTATCGTTACCATCTTTCTAAATTCCATATATATGTGTTAGTACGCTGTAATGTTCTTTATCTTTCTGGCTTACTTCACTCTGTATAATGGGCTCCAGTTTCATCCATCTCATTAGGACTGGTTCAAATGAATTCTTTTTAATGGCTGAGTAATATTCCATGGTGTATATGTACCACAGCTTCCTTATCCATTCATCTGCTGATGGGCATCTATGTTGCTTCCATGTCCTGGCTATTATAAACAGTGCTGCGATGAACATTGGGGTGCACGTGTCTCTTTCAGATCTGGTTTCCTCAGTGTGTATGCCCAGAAGTGGGATTGCTGGGTCATATGGCAGTTCTATTTCCAGTTTTTTAAGAAATCTCCACACTGTTTTCCATAGCGGCTGTACTAGCTTGCATTCCCACCAACAGTGTAAGAGGGTTCCCTTTTCTCCACACCCTCTCCAGCATTTATTGCTTGTAGACTTTTGGATAGCAGCCATTCTGACTGGCGTGTAATGGTACCTCATCTTAACAGAGCCATCACAAGCAAGGAAATCAAAACTGTAATCAGAAATCTTCCAGCAAACAAAAGCCCAGGACCTGATGGCTTCACAGCTGAATTCTACCAAAAATTTAGAGAAGAGCTAACACCTATCTTACTCAAACTCTTCCAGAAAATTGCAGAAGGTAAACTTCCAAACTCATTCTATGAGGCCACCATCACCCTAATTCCAAAACCAGACAAAGATGCCACAAAAAAGGAAAACTACAGGCCAATATCACTGATGAACATAGATGCAAAAATCCTTAACAAAATTCTAGCAAACAGAATCCAACAACATATTAAAAAAATCATACACCACGACCAAGTGGGCTTTATCCCAGGAATGCAAGGATTCTTCAATATCCGCAAATCAATCAATGTAATACACCACATTAACAAATTGAAAGATAAAAACCATATGATTATCTCAATAGATGCAGAGAAAGCCTTTGACAAAATTCAACACTCATTTATGATTAAAACTCTCCAAAAAGCAGGAATAGAAGGAACATACCTCAACATAATAAAAGCTATATATGACAAACCCACAGCAAGCATCACCCTCAATGGTGAAAAATTGAAAGCATTTCCCCTGAAATCAGGAACAAGACAAGGGTGCTCACTCTCACCACTACTTTTCAACATAGTGTTGGAAGTTTTGGCCACAGCAATCAGAGCAGAAAAAGAAGTAAAAGGAATCCAGATAGGAAAAGAAGAAGTGAAACTCTCACTGTTTGCAGATGACATGATCCTCTACATAGAAAACCCTAAAGATTCTACCAGAAAATCACTAGAGCTAATCAATGAATATAGTAAAGTTGCAGGATATAAAATTAACACACAGAAATCCCTTGCATTCCTATATACTAACAATGAGAAAACAGAAAGAGAAATTAAGGAAACAATACCATTCACCATTGCAACAAAAGGAATAAAATACTTAGGAGTACATTTACCTAAAGAAACAAAAGACCTATACATAGAAAACTATTGTCTCTGCTTTTTAATATGCTGTCTACGTTGGTCATAACTTTCCTTCCAAGGAGTAAGCGTCTTTTAATTTCATGGCTGCAATCACCATCTGCAGTGATTTTGGAGCCCCCCAAAATAAAATAGCCACTGTTTCCACTGTTTCCCCATCTATTTGGCGTGAAGTGATGGGACCGGATGCCATGATCTTAGTTTTCTGAATGTTGATCAACTTTTTCACTCTCCTCTTTCAGTTTCATCAAGAGGCTCTTTAGTTCTTCTTCACTTTCTCTCATAAGGGTGGTGTCATCTGCATATATGAGGTTATTGATATTTCTCCCAGAAATCTTGATTCCAGCTTCTGCTTCTTCCAGCCCAGCGTTTCTCATGATGTACTCTGCATATAAGTTAAATAAGCAGGGTGACAATATACAGCCTTGACGTACTCCTTTTCCTATTTGGAATCAGTCTGTTGTTCCATGTCCAGTTCTAAATGTTGTTTCCTGACCTGCATCCTGGTACACCAGGTCAGTTCAGTCTCTCAGTTGTATGTGACTATTTGCGACCCCATGTACTGCAGCACACCATGCTTCCCTGTCCATCCCCAACTTCCAGAGCTTGCTCAGACTCATGTTTGTCAAGTCAGTGATATCATCCAACCATCTCATCCTTTGTTGTCCCCTTCTCTCCTGCAAATACACCTATATAAAAATTTTGTTTTTATGTTCAGAGCTCTCTTAATTTTAAACTGTGTTATATTATAGTTTATTATAATGTCATTTGAAAAATGTTAATATCTCCATATATTTTGGTGTCTCATTTATTACTAAATTATATATGTTGATATATAAAGGTTAAGCCTTTGGGAAACTTTTCAGTGTATAACCTCTTCAGGAAAAATAGCAATAGATAAGAAATTTCTTTGCAGAGGGGAATTACTACAAACCATCTAAGTGCAGATTTGTGACATTTATTTCATTTACTGTGACTTTAGTCTCTGTTTGTATTGAAGTATCTATCATTAACACCACAGCATTGGGAAATTTTTTTGATGTAGACAAAATATTAGTGACTTTGATCTGGAATACAAGGTTAGTAAAATTTAGTAAAATTTTTAAGTAAAATTTAGGTGAGAATCTGAGAGCAATGCCAAGCAGCCAGTTTAAAAAACGATATCCGAAAGGTGAATAAAAAATGCAGGAGCAGGTTAAGCTGGTTGCATTTTGAATTGGTTTCAGATTACAGTTTTTCTTTAATAAATGCATCAATTGCAGTCTTCTTGAATGATTATCTTTAATCATTATCCATCTTCTGCATCAGTAATATATGGCATGGCATGAAGCCTTTCTGTGCTTCCTATGATTACACTAAATTGACTTAAACTTTCAGTAAGAGTCTATGATTTTTATCTCCTTTAAACTATTCACCTTAAACCATAAAATGTTTTTCCCTGTTTGCTCTTTTTACCACATGGGTTCTAATTATTCAACCAGCATTATTTACCTGAATTAAAAAGTATAATATTCACATTGAGATTTCAACTCATTCCTTTCTAAGTCTATATTTTTAGGTAGAAAAAGCATCTGAGGATAAAGAGTGACTTTCTCTGAGGATATGTGTTACTTGCTTTACCTCTCAAATCCAGACACTCCCAATATATGGTGTGTTTATCAGCAATTAGTCATTTTATTTGATTATTCAATTCACTCATGTAACACACTGTATACTATACCATCTGCAGATTGTATGTAAATTAAATTTATCATGATGCAATTTATCAAATAACTCTATTTTTAAAGAATAAGGAATTAAACATAAATCTCATATATTTAGCTTCAAATAGAAGCTCATTTTATTTTCTTATGACAAAATTTTAATTTTGTCACTTAGGCATGGAATTAAACTAATGTATGAACAGAAATGTTGAGAAAAAAAAACCACTCTATTTCAGTGCCTGAGACAAATGAATCTGATTACTGCTCAATGGATCGTTGAGCTATTGACTATCATAATGGCTGATGGAATTGATTATATAGAAAATAGCTGTTCTTCTCCAAATGATTGAGTGATGAGAAAGCTTTCATTTGCCAGTCAGCCTTTCTGGAATCATCCCTGGCAAGAAATCTTAACTGGCTGTGTGCATGCCATTAAAATAATGAGAAGTAATTGCTAAATAACTTTTGACTTAGCCACAAGTCACTTGCCCATAAGCAAAGCTTATTAACTCAGATTTTAAGCAGTGATTATTTCAGTGTTAGAGTGCTGTTTAAACTAAGAATTTCTCAGTTAGACTGTTCTGACTTGCTTGCATTTGCTATTCTAAGAAACATTAAGTAGCCTTTAAATGAATTTATTTTTAAGATATTGTAAGAATATGTATGACAGAAAGTGAAGAAGAACTGAAGAGCCTCTTGATGAAAGTGAAAGAGGAGAGTGAAAACCTGGCTTAAAACTCAACATTCAGGAAAATAAGATCACGGCATCTGGCCCCATCACTTCATGGCAAATAGATGGGAAAATAATGAAAACAGTGAGAGACTTTATTTTGGGGGGCTCCAAAATCACTTCAGATGGTGACTGCAGCCATGAAATTAAAAGACGCTTGCTCCTTGGAAGAAAAGTTATTACCAACCTAGACAGCACATTATAAAGCAGAGACATTACTTTGCCAACAAATTCCATCTAGTCAAAGCTATGGTTTTTCCAGTGGTCATATATGAATGTGAGAGTTGGACTGTAAAGAAAGCTGAGCACCGAGGAATTGATGTCTTTGAACTGTGATGTTGGAAAAGACTCTTGAGAGTCTATTGGACTGCCAGGAAATCCAACCAGTCCATCCTAAAGGAAATCAGTCCTGAATATTCATTGGAAGGACTGATGTTGAAGCTGAAACTCCAGTACTTTGGCCACCTCCAGTACTTCCACCATGTGAAGAACTGACTCATTGGAAAAGACCCTGATGCTGGGAAAAATTGAAGGTGAGAGGAGAAGGAGACGACAGAGGATGAGATGGTTGGATGGCATAACCAACTTGATGGACATGAGTTTGAGTAAGCTCCAGGAGTTGGTGATGGACAGGGAAGCCTGGTGTGTTGCAGTCCACGGGGTCGCAAAGAGTCGGACACAACTGGGTGACTGAACTGAACTGAACTGAAGAATATGTATGCGATAATGATGAACATATTGAGACACTGCTATATCGACTCTAGTAGATGAGATAAAAATAGATGAATATATTGTGTTTTCTCCTTTTAAAATTTTTAAAAATTTTCGCTTGGCTAATTGATTTAAGTGCTTGCAGAGGAAAAGGAAAAGATGCTTAGCTTGTGGTGGGATAAATTTTCTGAAATAGTATTAAAAATTTCCTCCATCCCCTTTTTCTTCCACATCCTATTATTAGGATTTTCTGTGTTTATTGCCTAAGGAATGAAAAGAATGCAGAGAAAAATTAATCTACTCCTGTGCAAGAAAGAATATAGAAATCTTTATGATGAGACATGAAAAAACTATTCAGGAAGAATGTCTATTCAGTCTAGATTAAAAATACTGTTGACTGTGGGGCAAGAGAAGAGAAGAAAGATTTGAGGAGCCTTTAAGAAATAATGGGGAGTTGATGCCACTGCAGAGACCAGAGGATGGGTGTTATGTGTATGCCTTTTTAACAAGCTTTCATTTATACACCCTTCTATGATTTCTTCTGGGCAAAGGATCTAGAAGTCTAGTGACTGAATCCTTTTGTTGTTATTGTTTAGGTGCTAAATCGTGTCTGACTGCTTTTCTACCCCATGGACTGCAGCCCACCAGACTCCTCTGTCCATGGGATTTCCCAGATAAGAAAACTAGAGTGGGTTGTCATTTCCTTCTCTAGGAGATATTCCTGACCCAGGAGTTGAACCTGTGTCTCCTGCATGGCAGGCAAATTCTTTACCACTGAGCAACCAGGGAAGCCCTGCATCCTTTGTTGTTGTTGCTGGTCAGTCACTAGGATTTCGCTGACTCTGAAACTCCATGGAATATAGCATGCCGGGCTCCTCTGTCCTTCACTGTCTCCTGGAATTTGCTCAAATTCATGTCTGTTGAGTAGGTGATTCTATCTAACCATCTCATCTTCTGCTGCCCACTTCTCCTTTTGCCTTTAATCTTTCCCAGCATCAGGGTCTTTTCCAGTGAGTCAGCTCTTCACATCAGGTGGCCAAAGAATTGGAGCTTCAGCTTCAGCATCAGTCTTTCCAATGAATATTAAGGTTGATTTCCTTTAGGATTGACTGGTTTGATCTCCTTGCAGTCCAAGGAATTCTCAAGTGTCTAGCACCAAAATTCAAAAACATCAGTTCTTCAGCACTCAGCCTTCTTTATGGTCCATCTCTCACATCCATGCCTGACTACTGGAAAAACCATAGCTTTGACTATTTGGACCTTTGTCAGCAAAATGATTTCTCTGCGTTTTCATATGCTATCCATGTTTGTCATAGCTTTCCTTCCAAGGAGTAAGTATCTTTTAATTTTATGCTGCATCCTTTACCAGCAAGGTTTAGCTTTCAACATTTAGAGACACTAGTGTGAGACTCAGAAGGCAGAAATGAACCTGAAGCCATACCATTGCTCCTCTCTCTGCAGTAGACTGTTGTTGTCTTTGACAGATGGGATGTTTTCAGTGGCCTCTAGTTGTCCCTCTGGGAATCACTCTCTTGGGTGCTATAAGCAGCTCACAGCATAGGTTTAGGTTACCTCCAATTTCTGCAATGTTCAGTTCTTTGAAAGTCAGAAGTCAGCTGGAGAGTTTATCCCTTTCCTTTTTTTTTTTCAGAGTCACTCCTGCAGCCCTTCCAAGAATTTTTATAAATAACTAATGCATTGTATTTTATTCCTGATTACAATCCCTGGAATATTGTTGTTTTCCTGACTAAACCTTGATGGACCCCTTTATATATATATATATATATATATATTCAGTTTTCTCTTACAGTTTCCCTAATGTCAGTGGACACATCTGTCCAAATATTTTTCCTGAACTAATTCTTCCATTAGGTCAGTACTTCAAGATACCGTCCAGCAAACTCTGACCCAATTTTGAGCTCCCCGTTTATAACCTGCCAGGTCTCAGTCAGGTCCCTGTCCTCATAGACTTTGCCAGATGGGTTTTTCTACAGCCACCAAACAGGTTGCACCTGCTCATCGCAACTCATGTATATTTGTCTCTTCATGATGGGAACTCTTGTATTTTCTAACTATGCTTGGCCAATTCCACCATAAGATTCTGTTAAAATTCCCTTTTCCTTATCAAGCTTTCCTTGGTTCACTCTGACTAAGAGTGATCGTACCTACCTTTGAACTACATCACTCGCTTTGATATTTTTGGTGGTTGTTTACTGTTATTTTTTATGTGCAGGACTTAAAGCTGAATCAATCACATGCTTCTTGATGCAGAAAGACATCATGTATCATTTCATACTCCATGCTCTGGTGCAGAGCTTTTTAAGGTTTTTGCTTTCTAAGGTTCATGTCCTACAAGTAGGCAAGAATCCTTTCACAGTATCTCTGACAGATTACCATCCAACTTCCAGTGATGAAAAACCAATTGTGCATTTGAATTGATGGAGCTGTTAGGAAGTTCTCTTATGGTGTGCATATATTCAGCTGCCTGCAATGTCAAGATCTGCTTTCTTTAGCTACCCTGACGGAGTCTGGACATCTCTTTTGTGTTATGCTTTCTAAAATTTAACATCATTTTTAAGGCCCTACATGATCTCTATTCAATTTTTTTTTAATATGTTCCCCAGAAGAAATCTTATGTGGAGACCAATTCACACAAGCATTAACAGGCATATGTGAAACAGATGCTTCAGGAAATAAAATTTACCTTTACTACATGTATTATTTTATCTTTTGTGCAATATATTTAATTTGTATAAAACATGTAAATGTTGACTTGATAATTTGAATTCACCACCAACTAATGCTGCAAAACGCTGATCCACGATCTCATTTCCAGTCCAGTCTTGCCTTACGTGATAATCCTCCATGCTCTTCCTGTGTCAGTGAAACTGGCCTTTCCTCTGTTTCATGAATGGGTCAAAGTACTTCCTATATCAGGGACTTTATACATATTCTCTTGAACATCATCACCACTTAACCCTCGTTTTTCTGACTTAGATAACTTTGGATCTGGTTCAGTTTCTTAATTTTATTTTTATCAGTAGATAAGAAAACTGAGGCATGGAGAGACTAAATAATTCTGTATTTATATATACTAAATAAACCTATGTCAGAATTTTATTACCACTGTGATGAAAAGCTGTACCCCATGGATAATATGAAAATATTAATAGCATCTTCCCCCCCCCCCCCCACCCAAACATACTCATCACAGACACACACACCTTCTGGATATCCTCATGACTGACTTCTTCAACTTTCTGCTCAGATGCTGTATTTGAAATGAAACCTATGTCAACCATTCTAAACACGGACACTTATTCCCCCAGCTCTGGCACTCACTGTTTTCTTTGCTCTACTGTTAAGTTTTTCCTACAGCACTTATCATGGTCTAATGTACCAAATTTACTTATATACTATGTTCACTTTTTACTTCTGTCTTCTTCTGCAAGAATACAATCTCCACGAGAGCTGGAATATTTGTCTTCATTGATGTATCCCAAGTTTTTAGAACTTGGATCAGAGGAAGTAGGCATTCGGTTAATTAGTAGATGACTGTGAGTGCTTAGTCACTCAGTCGTGTCTGATTCTTTGTGACCCCATGGACTGTAGCCTGCCAGGCTCCTCCATCCATGGAATTCTCTAGACAATAATACTGGAGTGGGTTGCCATTCCCTTCTCCAGGGGATCTCCCCAGCCCAGGAATCAAACCCAGATCTCCTGCGTTGCAGGCAGATTCTTTAGGCCTGAGCTACAGTGAAGCCCTAGTAAATGAATAAATGAATGCAGATATCTACTTTGTGAAAAATCACAGCTTATTAGATTAGAAAAAAAGCTGGATCTGCTGATTCTTATTTCAAGATTTATTCCTTTGAATTCCACTGACATTAATTTTCAAGCTAAGTAATTATTCAATATGAGTCTTAATCAAATGGCATCTCAGGTATTGAATAAATATAAATTTCTCTCTAACACAAGTGATACTCGAGATAAAATAAGTGTAGGGAATGAGTAAACTCTCAGAGGTGATTTAAATATCTGGATTATGGTAATGAAGCATTATTGGTTTCTCTTTATATGTAAATACTCTAATTTCATGTGTTACTTTACCTCACAGGTTTGTTCAGTTTCCTTTAGCACTCTGATTTATCACTATGGTCTTCTAGCCAGCTCCTTGCTACAGGCCTAGGGAAGGGCTAACCTCCCTACTACACCATCCTTCTCACCTTAAGCCATACACTAAGCATCTGCTGCTGAGCGGTGCTCTCACTTCTATATGTGTCCATCTAGTAATACTCCCCCTACAACATTCAAAGTTGCTAACTCTGAGGTTAATTGGTGAACCATTAATGGGTTCATCTTAATCACAGAAAATACCCACTGCTTTCTGCTAACACAGAGCATCTTCCCAAGGATCCTTTCATTCTTTTCCCTTTTATAATTTTTACGAGTACAAGAAACGATGTTAAATTTGCATGCAATACGAGCTCTAAACCAAACCAAATGTTACAAACATCTTCCTGTCATCCCACAATGGCACCGTAATATCTTATGGATTATTTACATTTTCCCCAAGTTTCCAAGTGTAGTTATACACCAAATTTGATAGTCAATATCTGTAATGAATTTGTTTTTACATTTTACGTTCCCATCCACAATGTACTGTTCTACTTGAACTTTTATATTTCTAGTTTGGGCTAGTTATAGCCTCCTACAGAGTCCCAGAATGTCACACTTATGCCATTTGACTCCATCTTTTATCCTGCTTCCAGATTAGCTGAACTAAATCTCCCTTCTGATCATACCGTTCCTGAGATCTTTATTGTCTATTAATGTAAAACTATAGTGATAATTCTTAAACTTTTCTATGATTGTCACTATATGTCATTATATTCCAATAATGTTTTAAATCCTTATCATTAAGTTGCTTATCCTGATAGTCCAGGAATATTGTCCAGGGAGTATGTGAACATCGGGCAAAATTGCTCCAACGACAGTATGAGAAGCACTCTCTTCCACGGTGTGGTCCTAACTTGCATTACCAGTCTGGTCTCTCACTATCACCTGCTGGACCCATACTTCAGCAGATAGATGATTTGATGTTCTCTTTTCAATTAGTGTGTTCATTTTATTCTTAACTTTTAGCAAATTCTTCTCCTTGTTATCCTCGATCTCCTTAGTTTTATTAATGTCTTCCATTTCCTTCTATCACTTTTAAACACATAGATACTCCTAGTTTCATCAGATTCTTAATATTCTAGTTAAATTTGTAAACTTTAAAACTTTCTTAGAAGTTCATTTTCTCTTCTGTTCATATTTTTGAAAGTGAGCAGAAAATACTTCTCTCACATTTGATATTGCCTTAAATTATGCTGCATGCTCAGTGGTGTCCATCTCTTTCCAATTCTATGGACTGTAATCTGCCAGGCTCCTCTGTCCAGGGGATTTTCCAGGCCAGAATACTGTAGTGGGTTGCCACTTCCTCCTCCAAGGTATCTTCCACACCCAGGGATGGAACTGGGGTCTCTTGTGTCTCCTGCATTGGCAGGTAGATTCTTTACTACTGCACCACCTGGGAGTCCACTCTAAATTATGCTAGTTATGGGCTAATTTGTATTATAAACTTCTCTCCGACCAGTTGTATTTGTCACAGCATCTGAAATATAAAAGCACCATTAGAATTTTATATTGTATTTTGTTTTATAATAGAGCCCATGAGTATGTTGTATTTTGTAATTTGCCCCTTCTCTATCAAACTATAATTTGTTCTAGATTATTAAATAATTTTTAATTTCTACTTCAAGGCTAGGTATTGAGCCCATGTGGAATATACTTTTTCTTTCTGAGAGTCTGTTAAAATTATGACAACTATATAAGACACTTTTAAGCTTATAGCAATGAAGAGGATGGGGGATGGCTGTCAGGGTAGTTCAACATATCTATTGCAAATAGAAATCAGATGAATGAGTTTATCTCATTGAGCCAGAGTACAGGAAGTTTGCAGTGTAACAATTTATGAAAAGTTCTACAGTGAAAGAAGGTTGCAGACTAAGGGATTGTAAAATTAATGAATGGCATGGGTTTTAAGTCAGTCGTAATGAAATACTCAACTACTTATATAAACATTAAACGATAGCTAGTGACACGATCATTGTAAACAGACTAACTATAGCTCCTGTGTGCCTATAAATGTGATAGTTTACTTCACTTACACTGGAGCATAGAGTGGCTAGAAGCTTGGTATTTTATCCTGGCAAGAAAAGGAAAACAAAGATGAAAACACAAAACAAGGACAAAACAAAAGCAGAAACTGACAGTGACTTATTTTCTACAGAAATGAAATAAGCTGAGTGGTAAAAACTAGGGAAGATAATATGACTCTTGTCTTCCTAGGACACACTGATTGTGTGTTGATGATCAAACTCAAGAATCATCCCAAGGGGAAATAAAGATATTTCAGGCAATAGAAGATAACCTAAAAAAAGAATGTAGTTAAGAACTTCAAAACACTTCAAAGGATATTATATCCCTAATGTAAGAACTGTGTGCAAATGCACACATAAAAAGCTTTAAATTAAATGAAGAATGTCTATCACAGGAATAATAAAAAACAGGGGATAGGAAACGTAAAAAAAAAGATGAAAGATATACAATGTCAACTCAGGAGTTTAAAAATCCAGAGAAAGTTAAAGCAGGCTATAATATATCAAAGACAATGTATATTATATAATAATTCTTGAGACTAAGATGTGACATATGTTTCTATTTCTTTAAGGCCTACTAATGCCAAACATGCTGGAAAAATAAAAAGAACTAACTGGATATATCACTGTGAAATTTTTAAAAAGAAAGATAAAGAGATAATCCTAAATCTTTCAAAAAGTCACCCAATAAGAGGTCAAAATCAATTGAAACGATAACTCTTACTAGTGATGCTGGCTTTGGGAGATAAAGAAACAATGATTGCTAAGCTCTAATGGGAAAATATTTTCGTCAAAAACTTAATTCTCCGTATCCTTTCTTTGATTGGTACTTGAGGATGTGCTTAAGTAAAGTGAGTGAGTAAATTAAGAAAGAATGCATCTGATCTAGGACTTTCATTTAGATATAGCTCTGAAGAGCAATGACAGAAAATCCCAGAAGATTTCAGTGAAGCAGGGCTACCGAAGGTTTTGAGTGATTGGGACAGGAGAATGGAGAACTCTAGAAGGTAACCAAATGGAAACATGCATTGCCCAGCTTCAGTAGTATGCCAGCCTGAGGATAAACCTACAGACATATCAAAGCAGAGAACACAAGAAGACAGTAAAGACCTTTAGAGATTCCAGGAAGAGGAAAGAAAAAATAATGATGTAAAAGAGGACGGTAATCCTATTCTATGCAAACTTAAGTGAAAAATGTTATCTAGCCTGAATAATATAAATGCTGTTTTTCTCATATCCAGCACATTGAGTCAACATATAGACAAAGTGGTGGAAGGACACATTATCACCCCTAATACTTTAGAAAGTTAAAGTATAGATTAAAAAAAAAATGAAGGTGGAAGGCAAACAGAAGGGAGGGGATGAACAGAAGTGATCATATCTTCCTAAGTATGGAAATGGAATATAGTGCTTGCAATTGGTAGAGTAAACAAAAGAGAAACATAAATATAACAGAAGCATAAATATAAATATAACTAAAATTTGAAATATAACTGTACCAGGAGGCTGGCATAGGGAACAGAAGATGGTGGGTGGTGGGCGTATGGTTGGAATAAGAGCTGGAGTGTTGTCTTGTGTGGTAGTAATTTCATATATAATGACTGATGTTGATAAATAAATATAAGTGTAAGTAAATTATTTAGAGATACAATGGTACTTAAAATACAAATAGGAGCAGTTTTAATGTGTTGCCTTTGGAAGGAAGGAGCTGGATAAGTAGGACTAGGGTATAAATCATTTAATGTTTTCATCTCATGCACATATTGATTTTACAAACACAAAAAAGTAAGATGGAAAAAACTGGAAAAATTAACTGGGACTTTATTAAGATTTTTCTAAGCCTACTGAATACACATACAAATAATTTGTGACAATACCTATATACTATATTTGAGAAACTTCTTTTGTCTTGTGAATTCCATCTTATATAGAAATAGTGGTCTTAAGATTTTTATTCCAATTTTTGAAATTTCAGGCAAGTTAATGAATGCTTTAAGACCTGTTTACTCAGCAGTAAATTGAGGATATTGGACTAGAGATGGACTAGAGATTCATTTCTCATGTAGATTTAAAACATTACAGTCTTTGTTCTAGTTTTAAAGTGTTTTTTTTTTTTAATGAGAATCTTCATGATGTCTTAATTTTCACCTGCCATCTATTTTTTTTTCTATTTTTTATTCCTAGCCTGTAAGCAGTTTTAGAATTTTTTCAGTACTAAACGTAGAGATTTCCTCTTAATACCCAAAGATATGCAAGGTAGATACTTGAATATTTTGATGGTTAAAAAGGATGGTTGACCTGCATTTGAAATGCATCACTGTAACAACTGAAAATATGTCAATACTGAAAAACAGAAAGACAAGAAATGAAGCCAATAGCTACATTTTTCAACACCACTGTCTATTTCCATTTACCACAGATTTTCTGCTGATTTTTTATGTTGTACATACATAAGAAAGTTTCTTATCCAGGGTTAGGAGCATTAATGAGATTACTGTGTAGCAGTCTTTGAAAAATGAGAGAAATCCACATTTGGTTTTCATAATGAAATCTATATTCAGTTGGTCATGCTCCAAATCGGTTTTGCAAAGTATATATCTAATCGAAGCAGATGAAGTTGTCCAAAACTTAATAAGAATAAAAAGAGGGAAAATTTAAAGAGAAAATTTCCAATTGAAAATGAGTAACTGTTGGTTACTCAGGTCCAAGAATTAATGTGGAGAATATTACATAATTTAGCAGATCTTGCCAGGATAAAGAAATATTTGAGTGTAAGCACAATATCACAGTAGTTGTATAGCTGCTTTGAAACTTGCATTTTATGTCAGCTCTCATCTCCCTAACTCTATACCCTTAGGGTAAAACTTCCCTTCAATCAGACAGACCTTCCCCAAACTGTCAACTTAAAAAAATGCACAACATGAGAGTTGCAAGTTAAGTTGGAGCAAAATGAGGACTATAGCCAGGGAGACAGCATTTAAGATCGCGCTGAGATACGACCCCAAAGCGACAGAGGGGGAGGTCAGTACATACGTGATTTTGGTGAAGCGGGAATACATGCAATCAAGCACATATTTTTTTTTGCAGGTTTTTGCTAGTCTCATGAAGGTTATTGTTAATCTTGAGACGCATATGTCACCCTGAAGGTTTTTAGCGCTTTTCTAGATGTGAGGAGATATAAGGGTTGGATTCATAAAATCGACTCCTGAAAATATCGAACTATCTGAAGACCTGTTCTGCCTGTCTCTCCCAGAGTACACAGTGCTTCTTTTCTGAGAAGTTCAGAGAAGAGTGCCCTCTTTTCTGAACTCCTTTCAGAAGGTGTTGAAAATCAGAACACGATTTAATCCTTATAGAGGTAGATGGCAAGTGCC